>NC_056727.1:361503455-361638455 GCF_019279795.1 Protopterus annectens | reverse complement strand
TTAATGTACTACCCCTGTACTCCTACAGATTGCTGAGAAGTGATCTATGCCTGGCCTAGAAAGCATTTTCCGATCCCACTGTGATGGACTTGTTGCACATCTACAAAACAAACAGCATCAGAGTTACACAATCTAGGGACCTAAACCTCATCTACCACATAATCCCATAAAAATGTTAATTTTACACACTTCACTACTTAGTTTACTCAGTATAGTCTACCAAATTACTTCCTGTGACAAACAACATGTCCCTAATATCTACTCTCTCACTAAACCAATCACTACCACCCCTACAATCAGACACACAAACATTATCATATCACCACATCTCTATAATGGCTCCAACACAGAACTCTTTTCATTTAGATTCACCTGACTTACTCCTCAGATATGCTAGACTAGTACTTAATTCACACACTTTTTTCTCGTTACGCTAACTCAACTTAAACTATGTGGGGATCTACATCCAAATCCAGGCCCAATACCACACCAACAAACAACCCAACCACCAAACAATACTTTCTACCAGAACATCATCAATCGACCAAATAATAGCTCTGACCTTTTAAACATAAATATGAATCTGAGGAGCATCGTAAACAAAATTCCTGAATTTCATGCAGACCTCTCTCTATACTCTCCAGACAGAGCAGTCTGAACAGAAATGTGGATAAAACTGCATATAAATGATACTGAAATCCTAACTCAAGGCTATATTATACACAGACTTGACAGGGCACACAAACATGGCAGAGGTATAGTCATAATATACAAAGACTTCCTTATACTGGAACAAGAACTTAACCCCCAGGCCTCATGAACTCTAAAATTATAATCTCATGCCTCCATCTAAATGCTAATAAACACATAATTATAGCAATTGTATTCCCCCAGGTAACAACCCATCCATTATTGAAAATGTCCGTAGTTAGGCTGATTCCAACTTTAACCAGGAAACCATAATGATAGGGGATTTCAGTATGGACTGGTATACTTACTCATCAGGCAACCCCTCCAACTTTATTAACCTCTATGGTTTCAGATAATAATAATAATACAACCCCCAACTAGGTCTGACAAACTTAGTAACAAGCAATCTATCCTAGACTGGACAGTAACAAATAGCCCCTCCCTCTGTTACCACTCCGACTGCCTCTCAGACAGCCTCAGTGATTATTTATCCACATATATACTTCAACACCAGAAAAGCCATCCAACAAACATTACATATAAATACATCCACAATAAAAGAAATTTCTACCCTGAAATCTTTTAAAACCTTCTACAACAATCTAACTGGACTGAACTAAAACTCCTTTATTTGGATTCTGTAATTCAGTACTTCAGTAAAAAAGTTCTTGACATCCTAAACAGTCTAGCACCCCTTAGGAAAATCCGTGTTAAATCAAAACACTTACCATGGCTAACTAAGGACACCATGCAGCTCCAAAAACAGAGGGACAAAGCATGGTCACAGCGTGAAAGCAACAAAAATCAAGCTTCCCTTCTAGCCTACCAACAAATAAGAAACCTAGCCAAAAAACAAATCAAGCATGACCAAAAGTTATACTATACTAGGCTCCAACAAAAACAGGAACACTCCTTCAGAATTCTGGGACACCATTAAACAACTACTAAGTCCAGGACAATCCACAATCACAGCTCCCAGCACTACAAACACCACATAACTTAGCCACACACATGCTAACTCTCACTTCATCTATTCTATACTATCCCTAGTAAAAATGACAGCAATACTTCCATATTTATTCTTTCAAAAGCGGCAGCAAATTTCAATTCCTTTTTAGCTAGACCTATACAAACTAGTACCATCAAAAAACTTCTAAACAAACATAGGCCCATGCCCCTTGCTGCTGACTTACTCCCCACGGAATTTATCAGATTAGCAGCAGACACCACTGCATACCCAATCCCTCACATAATCAACTGTTCAGTTTCAGAGCAGTATATCCCCAAACTCTGGAAAATCTCATATAGCATCCCCTGTATAAAGGCAGCTCCTCAATAGAATTCTCAAACTACAGACCAATTGCTATACTCCCTCCCCGAGCCAAAATTCTTGAAAAATGTCTAGATTATCAGCTCCTCTCCTGTCTACAAAGTAATAACCTTCTAACCAATTCCCAACAGGGTTTCAGACCCAATCACAGTACCACAACAGCTCTTGTAAGTTTTACCAACACAATTAACCAGCTCAGAAACAATGGCCTACTTGTCTTATCCATTATCCTTCACACATCCAAGGCATTCAACACTGTAAGCCACCAAAAACTACTCAATGAACTTGCTTCCCTAAACTTCACCCAACCAGCCCTCTCTTGGTTTCATAGCTACTTAGCTGACCATCAACAAGTAGTTAAGTGGCAAAACAAACACTCTTCTCTATTACCCATCTCAGCTGGTGTCCCACAAGGTTCAGTTCTTGGACACTACTTTTCACGATCTTTACTAACACGCTTTGTTTCACCACCCACATCATTCAATATGCAGATGACTCCTCCCTCATATGTTCAGCTCCATCCCTCCCAGATCTCCTAGAAATAACCTGAAAATCTTTCTTAGATATAGAAACCTGTCTTTCTGACTATCAACTTATAGTCAACCCAAATAAAACAAAACTAAGCCTCTTCTTGAATAACAAAATACCTGATCACCATCTCGCTTTTGTCATCTATTTCTCCAATAAAACCAAAATTGAGCTTGTTGATCACACCAAATTATTAGGGGTCACAATCAACAATTGTCTAAAATTTGACAAACTCTTAGCTCTAACTATCAAAAAAGTTCACATTAAACTGGGATCACTTTACAGAGTAAAGTCATACCTTACCAATACCATGAGACATTCTATAGTCAGAACACACCTTCTCTTTACCCTTCAATATGCCTCCTCATCTTCACAAATCTCAGAAGAACAGACTTAAATAGAGGCCTACTACAATAAAACTGCAAGATTTGCTACTAACCAGCCTTACAGATTGCACCACTGCTCTGTTTTGCGCCAACTTAAAGGGATTGAACTACCCAACCTTCTGTCCTTCAGCCAACTATTTCCCATTCCATCATTCATCAACCAGATAATTGCCTTGCACTCAAAAACTTGGTACAGCCCTTTTCTAACTGAAGAACTCAAACTCCTACTAAATGTTTCTAACTCCAGCAATAGTTATGGGTGCTCTATGTTGTCTGACCAAATATCGAGTCCTGGAATTCCACCCCTCAACATATACTAAATACAGCTACTACTTTAAACTATTCCTCAGGGAACACCTAACTTAACAAGTGGCTTTGGCTCTGCACAACTCCAGACTGACCATGCTATGCATTCTGTCCTATTTTACATACTATGCTCTCTATCTACCTTTACTAACCATCTCCTATCTCTCATATTTAGACATCAAAAGTGCACAACAACTTTGTTGACATGATGTTTCATGTTCAGCCAGTTTTCATTGCTGATTATTGTCTCTCTTTATATCCCACACATGTCCTACTAGTTGATCTTTACTTTCTATGTTAATTTTGTCATTGCACATATATTTTATATTATGTTACCGAGGTGGTGCAGCGGTAGCATTGTTGCCTCACAGCAAGAGGTTCTCCCGTTCGATTCTCGGCTGGAGTGCGGGGTGTGCCTTCTGTGTGGAGTCTGCATGTCCTCCCCGTGGTTGGGTGGGCATTTGAAAGACATGTATAAACGGGCATGCCTTCATTGAAGGTTGAACATCAAGCTGGCATCTCGGCGTTCGTGAAAATCTACTGCCAATTATTAGCGGACCGGAATTCCACTGTGGCAACCCCTAACCGGGAAAAGCCAAAAGACAACAACAACATGTTACATTGCAAATTCTATTGTATATTCCACAATGTCCTACTTGTTGATCTCTTTTTGTCTGTGCTAATTTTGTCATTGAGCATATTTTTTATATTATGTTACTTTGCAACTACTATTGTAACTGTTGTATTTTTTGTAGTGGAGCTTTTCTCCCCAGGCGTCTTCTGAAAATGCACTTCTGGCCTAGTCGGACTTTCCCAGTAAACAAATGGAAAATAAATAACTAAATAAATAAATAACACATTTTGGAAGGACAGGTTACCTCTGAGACACATAACTGTCCTTCCAAAATGTGTAACACTTTTCTTACTCCAAGCAGTCATCACTCTATACATTTTTAAGAGCCAGAAAACTATTCAATTTCTGAAGATCGCTGGAGAAATAGCTAGTACATGATTAGTAAGGAGTTATAAGTTACAGTTACTAACTGAACTATATATCTAAGTTTTGCAGGTAGATGGTGATTCCAATAAGCAAGAGATACAGAATTCAAAGCTTTAAGAAAAATATGATTGGGAAGTTCAGTTTATTTTTGTTACGTCTTATTCCCCTTTTGTGGATAAAATGTCTGCCATTATTAAGAAATATTGGTGTTGTTTATTAAGCAAGAAAGTACTGAGTGTAGTTCTGAAAGCACAATCAAAAATTTCATGTAGTAATTCTCTTGGCCTAAATGATAGACTGGAATACTTAGGTTCATTATGGAAAGATTTTCAAAACAATCAAAATGGGAAAATAAGAACTCCAACTTATTTTGCATATTCTGTATGTCAGTATGTCGAATATGGACCTATTGACATTATTAATGGTCAAAAGTTTGCTAACAGAGGGTGTGACAAGGGATGTTGCTACTCTGGAAGATGTACCCATTTGTGCCCACTTCATCCACTTCCTAGCCCCTGCCCCAATACCACTATCTTGGTGATAAAGATGGATATATGGTAATAATCTGTATTCTGAAATCATCAATCTGTATTTTTCCTACTGGAGCTGTGACATGGGGTAGTGGTTGTAGCTGGAACTGTGACATGGGGCAAGGGTTGTGACTGGAGGTGTAACATGTAGCAGGGGCTGTAACTGGAGCTGTGACATTGGGTAGGGATTATGACTGGACCTGTGACATGGGGCAAGGGTTGTGACTGGAGCTGTGATGTGAGGCAGGGCTTGTGACTGGAGCTATGACTTGGGGCAGGGGTTGGTACTCCCTTTAAGATATATTACATACAGCAAACAGGTAGAAAGCTTGCCAGATTTGAATTAATTGCTTAATTGCACAGTTAAGAATTGTATATTTAATTTGTTTTTCAACACCAGTGTTTAACCCAGAAGACAAGGATACTGAGGAACCATTTGTTTATACAATAAAGTATTTTTACTTCACTACCAGCTTAAGTATGTACTGTCGCATTTTATCTATATAATTTTGTAGTTTTATGGTCAGAATTTGTGTTTATTTAAATAGAGACACAATCTACCGGTGTGGCTTAGATTGCCCTCAGACCACTGACCAGAAATGTCCCCCTGCTTAAATACTGGTAGTAAAGCTTCCTCTAGATGACTGACTGGATTATAATACATTCTTAACTGACCATCACTATACACATAAACCAGTTCTTGAGCAGGTGATTTCCTAAGGCACCCTGAAGCGTAAAAATCAAAGTTAATGAATAACTGTGGAAGATTTGGAATTAAAATAACTACCACTTAAAGATGACTGAACAATGATGAACTACTGTTTGTCAGTATTATACTGGCAAAAGAGTTCTTCAACTGTGTTATCCAAGTGATTGGAAACTGTAACATGCCTAACTTTGTACACAGTCCCCTTTCCAAGGAAATTTCACAACACACGTCACTCCTTAACTTCTTAATAACTATATGAATCAGGTCATTTACCATTTGGCTTGCTCTGCGCAGAAAGCTTCAGATACCTATCTTTTCATTGTTTGAAACCCCCCATTAAATCAGTACATGCTTTAAGCTGCATGTGGTTTTCTTTCTTTATGGCTAAATTATGTACCAGTGTACGTTATAGTTATATTAAAGTTAGTTTGTAATCTATCTGTCCTTTTCTGCAGAAAATGTAAGATAAATCACGATAATCCCTGCATCTTCAGAGATATACTGATGCATATAACAAGAAATTACTATTATATTGTTATATTCTTTCTTGCATGACAGGGAATCAATAATCCTGTGAAAAATATTGCAAGAAGTAAGGGATGCCTCCAGTGGAACTACTTATCAATCTCTGCATGTTTGTAAGGCCTAGTAGATGTTATTGAAAGCAGATGTGCAGTCTGCCATAAGTAACTGGATAGACAGTCATGTCCGTCAAACTACCTAGTATTTGAACTGGATGAAAATAGCACTCACAATGTCTTAGCATATTTGGCAACTACCTCAATAAGTTAAGTGGTGTTTGCCTAAGGTATTATTCACATGATATTCCCCCAGTGCCTTCTGTCTACAACTCTTAGCAATATACTAGCATTTCTTCCCACAGAGATCCCTAGCTAAAAGAAGGAATACCTGATTAAAGTGATTGGTCATATAAAAAACAGCCATGAGCCTCTGAAGCTGAAGTCCCTCGATGTCCCCTTGATGCATTTTTCTGCCATTTAATAGAATTTGCAATGTGCCTTTCACACTAGAAGATATAAGTTTAGTTTGTGATCGGAAACCCCTTCAGCCACCATTGCATCTCTGAAGCTTCTTAGTCCTATAAAGTCTGTGTGTGTGTGTGTGTGTGTGTGTGTGGGGGCGTCCTCTGGGTTTGCTTGTATGAGGCACCAATTAGCGTACTCAGCTTGTGAAAAAGAACCATTTGACAGTTTACCAGTTATAACTGATCATTTTTAATAGCTTATGAACTGTTAGACAGTTCATTTCTGTCAATGGTAGCAGCACGTTATTAGGCTGCCACATAATGTAGCACCCTAATAACTTGTAGTTGCATTTATAGTCAATGGTGGGTTTGCCAAAGTGACAGAAGGTTTTATTACCCTGGGTGCTAGCTGCCTTACTACATTTCTGAAAAATTCTTACTTAAATCCAGAACTCACAATAATCATTTTACTATTCCTACTTTACTTCCTAACCTTTTATTTATGTTTCTCTGCTTCTAAAATACCTTTTCTTTCATAAATAAACCCTGCATTTGTTTTATATGTTTTTTTGTCTCACATCTCTTTCATGACTATCAGTCCCCCAGTGCTTATGACCAAGTAATTCCCCCAGCTTCCTAGCACATGAGGATGCTGCATGAGGCAGCTGAGAGCAGTTAACATACCTATCAAACTGGAAACATCAAAAATCTGGACAAAGGCCCATGAAAAGTAGGGACAGCTGGCTAAAAATCGGGACACTAATTAGCATAACATTTGCATAAATAATTATGTAACCCAGCCCACTCCAGTGGAATTGTGTGATACCAATATGAAGACTGAAGTCACCAAATAACAATAAATAATGCCAGAAATTTGAATTTCAGACTTCATATCCCTCAGAAAAATACATAATAATGCAAAACCTGTTATTCTAGCAACTATTTGAGTGTAATGTTCCTCAAAATGAGGTACACTTAAGAAGTTTGATGGTGTTTGTAGCAGTTTTTGAAAAGCATACACATAAATGTTAATGTTAATACATACCTAAGAAGACTGTGCCGTGTCATACACCTAAAGCTGATTCTGCCTATTTAGTACAATGATGGCACAAGAGCAAAACAATTGCAATCTGGCTAAGATAGGAACTGGAATGTTGTTAATTCATCTACCAGCCTTTCCTGAACTCTGAAATCGACATATTTAATTAACCAATACTCTAAACTGACTCATCAGTATTAAAACATTCATGCACAGCACAGCTCTCAACCTTATATCCCCTAAATATGGAGCACGCTTCAATACTATTTACCAGGGATATCAGTTAAAAAATACCCTACACTTTTTAAGACCCACAGTGAGGAACGTTCCTTATAATGAAATACACTTGAGAGGTATGATCATGAATGTCACTACCTCTCAAGTGTACCTCATTATGAGGAACATACCTCATTTGGGGTCTTAAAAAGTTCATGTTCCTCAAAGTTCCTCAAAGTTCCACATTGAAAGAGTCTGTCACACATTCAGTGTTAGGAATTTATTTAAGTGAAATCCATGGTAAATAGAAATTAATCATATTAATTCATTAAAAGATCTTCTTTATAAGTAAAACCAGCGTATTTTAACCATCCTATAACCTTCCTAGTTGAAGCTGTTAGTAAGCCATTAGTATGTGTTTCACATTTTGCCCATTTGTTCCACATTATGAGGGCTAGTGTTCCTCATTTTGGAGATGGAAGGTTGAGAGCTACACCCCCCCCCCAAAAAAAAAAATTCAAGTCATTGAAGTACAACTAATAAATTATGCCATAAGCAACAATTTTCAGGTTCTTACTCTAGTGAAAGAAATAAGTGCTTTATTTTGGGAGAGGCGATTTGATAGCTTAAGAGAAGAGAGACAAAGTTCACACCTCTTGTCACTTACATGCGACTAACCAAGTTGTTATCAAACACTGCTTTCAACACACTTCTCTTCTAGCAAATTAAGTACCCATCATCTTGAGAAAATGATGTGTGATGGAAAAATGGGACTGTAGTAGCCACAGTTACAGCACTTATAACACAATTAGCTAGGAGTGTCAGTTTAAACAAAGGTGCACCGTTATGAGGATAAAGAACTGCTGCGCATCCTAAATCTATACAAGTGCGGTGCTGGTAAAATCTCTTCAAATACAGGTTTCTGACTAAAATCACAAGATCAGAATTAACACTATTAAAAGCGACATGTTTTTTTTTCAGCTGCTTTTACAAACTTAACAACACTTACATTTTTATCTGTTTGTTTTTGAATGCCATTTAGCAAAACTGATAGTAGTCGAGACTCAAGCATCTGCTGATAAACCAACAATGTCACACCATCAGCAGTTTATGACACTGTGGCTCTGTCTGGACCTGCAAAGCTAGTGCAGTTACTAAATCATCAATGCTGAGATAAACTGTGTCCCATTCACGTCAGCCACTTTATATGCTTAACATTTGCATAAACCCCAGTGAAAGAGATGTGCACATAACAACCTACCTTCTTTACTCCAGCTATACACAGCTGTCACAAGAGGAAGAAAGTTGATAGATTAGCAATCCTTTTACCACCATAGATTTGTTACAGCTTGATCAAGTGTAAAATTAAAGTGAGAGTTCCCCACAAGCTGCCCACAAGTCAGCAGCTGTAAAAAAATGAATTTTTTTTTTTATTTTTTGAAATCTACAAGTTCCACATTGAGACTCTGACAGACAGTCATCACACACACACCCCTGTATGCTGGTGATGCATGGTGATGTCACCCATAAATTTAAAGCTGAAATGATGCATATAAAAAAAAAATCGGGAATTAAAGGGGCCTCTCGGGAATTCATGGCACCTCTTTATTTTACCCTCAAAACTGGTAAATACCGAGGAATTCAGTACTGTTGAGAGGTATGGCAGGTAATCATGGTAGTCATCTAGTGTAAATTAGCTGAATTTTGTGTGCTCCTAACTCCCTTCCTATTGAATGAAGGGCACAGTACAATGCCTGCTACTTCAAGTCTAGTGCAAGTGTACAGTTCTGCATGGTTGCTATACTCAGCTGGGGTGCAGTGCACCCCGTGGCTGATTTCACATCCTGAGTTCTGCCTTTGGTGTGGAGCCCATCTGCTGCCTTTCTTCAGATGGCACTCCTCTGGCTGCACCTGTATCAATAGCATCCCTCCAGGATAGGTGAGGCAGCCTGGGGCACTCACTCCTCACATTCTTTGTCAGACTTCTCCACAACCTGCATTGCTAATCAAGCACTGCTCGTCTAGGACATAACAGTCCAGGCTTCATCCATATACAGCATGGAGCCAGTTTCATCCCTGTAATCTTATATGCCTCATCTCTTATGGTTTCTTCACAGTATCCCGCCATTTAAATACAATTTTGGAAGCACCAAACCTAGTTGAGGTATAACTGTTTAATCTCTTAGACCTCTTCAAAACTGAAGTAAATGTTTAAGCATTTCTACAGGCAAAGTCCCCTGCAGCCCCCATGATGAAGGTTGGGTCCCCAACAGTCATTGCTACTTACGTATAATAACAACTCCAAGAACATACATTACCACAGAAAATACAAGCCGAGTTTAAATAACTGAAATTATGATACTTGCCTTTTCTCTGTTACTCCAATGGCAAGAATTCAGGTCAGGTAATGCACACTTATGCACGTATCACTTCATCAACAGTATTGTTCCCCATTTTTTTCCTAACTGCCTTTATTCTTTCCTATGTACATTGCAATTTAGTGTAATAATAGGAATAATTTTGTATGTAATACCATTTCTTAAAAATAGTTTGCTTTCCTGCTAAAAAAAGATGGCGTATGTGTGCAAAGTAGGGTTTAATTAGCAACTAAGGGCGTGGCATCTGTGAGGTAGCGTTTTATCCTGTAAAATTATCCTAATTTCTGGTGTGTCCTAAAGCAACTGGGATTCACAGAAACTGTCCCTGCTTTTCCACACAACCTTACTGTATAATATTAAAGGCTCAGGCAGGACTATTAACAAGAATGGCATAAAGTCACAAGGCATTGCTCAATTTGAAAACATTTGACATCACCAGTTTTAAGCAATTATATTTTAAACATGCAAGGAATTATCATAGAACCATGCAATGCTGTTGAGCTTGGCAGCAAGGAATTAGCACTAAAAAGATGTGGCTATTAGTTGTCTTCTTCTGGCTTTTTCCTGGTTAGGGGTCACCACAGCGGATTATCTGTCCACTCATGATTGGCAGTGGAGTTTTTATGGTGTCAAGTTGCCAGCCCGGCGCCCAACCTTCCACAGAAGGTACACACATGCAGACACTCACACCTAGGGCTAATTTAGAGTGCCCAATTCACCTACTGCATGTCTTTGGGATGTGGGAGGAAACTGGAGCACCCGGAGGAAACCCACGCGACCACAGGGAGGACATGCAGACTCCGCACAGAAGGCACCCCAGTCGAGGATCGAACTGGAGAACCTCTTGCTGTAAGGTGGCAATGCTAACCACTGCACCACCGTGGCCGCCCTATGTGGCTATTAGTTGTAAATTGTTAAAATGCCCGGTCCCATCATCTGGCCCGATTAAGGTACAACTGGTACTGATGCATTACTTCTGTGTTTGGGCACCTGATAATAGATGCTGGTAGCAGGCTAACTCTATCATGTCTGTAGAAATCTAATTCTAGACATAAGACTAACTCATGTTTCTCCTGCTTATAAAAATAGTCTATGAACTGTCGATAAGTCAGCTATAACACTTGGAAGTCGAGTGCTGTAGTCTTGTGGATTTGGTCACTTTATCCCCTACTATGTGTAAATTCTATGTTTTAAGTCTTTCACTATTGATTATGTTAAGGACAGTTCCATGTGTACTGTTAAAGCAACAGATTCACAAACATCCTCCCTGCTTTTTCACAGGACCCTGTTACGTAACTGATATCAACATTTCAGTCAATACTCAATAAGAATGGGAATAAAGTGATCGATTTTATGTAATTTATTATCAGCTCCTGGTGTGCCTTTCTCTTCACTATTCCTGATTTACACGCCATTTCAGTCCTTGGCAGTACATAAATTTCACAGCAGTGCTGACAGTCACTGCATTTGAAAGAAATAATTCTGTTTTTAGATAGTTTGGCATTTTCTGCCAACATGGTCAGTCACACAGCTGGATGGCTGTTTCAGTACAATATGTGCATTTCAAACCATTCATATTATCTCGAGTTGTTATTATATGTATGTAAATGCCTGTTTTAAGACATGACACATTTATTGCATACATTAATTGATTTTCAGGGCCATTACAAATGGGGCATGTGTTGTACCTTAATGGTTGGAAAACCCTTTGAGTTTTATTACAAGTGTATGGCACATTCATTAAACTGGCAACAAATAAAGGTGTTCTTATAAAATGTATAAATGAAAGATAAATATCTGATTTATTTTTAAAATTCTGAGACATGTTTCCTTGAAGACACGAACACTGAAATGACAAGAGGCAGAAGTTAAGTAACAATTCAATTAACTATAAAAAGAAGAAAAGCAAAAGCATTAAAAAGGAGAATACAATTTAATTTTACAGTACACTGAACAAAAAAAAGGCAGCCAGCATTAGTAGCACAGAAAACCACACAGCTGAAAAATGTCCATGATACACCTAGCCTGACAGTGTGTAATGTTGGCTATGGTATATGCATTATATTTTCATAGTGGAAGTGATTGGTAATCACCTTCCACAGTTATGTCACACTGCCTTTAACATAATCAAGTATGAAAGACATAAAGCATTGCTTTTACATATGGCAGGATATATGTAACTAGATACACATTTCTATGGCAGATCTAGAAGGCAAATGTACAGATAAAAAACAAACTTCAAGCCTTCAAAGATAGTGTAGTTTCAGCTGTATGAGTTCATAAGTGATATCCAGGAAAAGAATGCATCCACATAGTTGTATTATACTAAACTAAGAGCCGTAGAAAGAAACTACGAATTCTCTGATATAGATAAAGAGAGAAAACAGATATAGATAAAGAGAGAAAACACAAACAATGAAGATGTAGCAAAGGAAGTGTAATGAGAAACTCAGTGCCAGGGTCTAGTATGACATTATTAAAATTCTTGACATTGCAAAGTTCAAACAGATGTTAGAGCTCCAAACCAAGAAGACTGAGGGACACATATCAAGAGCCATTAGCAAAGTAGGCAGTGAAAAAGTAGTATAAATAAATAAAAGAATAAGAAATAAAACATATTTGAATGCAAATGACAGGTGAGGAAACAAAAGATTGCAGATTCTGTGGAGGACAACAACTATACAAAATTATGTTTAGACATGAATAAATAAAAGTACAGCTTCACCATGGCGTGAGCCAGTCAATGTGTCTGAGGATATAAAAAAGAGATTATGACAGACATCTACAGTGAAAAAAACATACTAATTTTAAGAGACATGTAAGAGCTCGTCTTTCAGAGATGTCAGTCCGCCTTTATGAAAAGCAGATGACAGAACAAACATTCATCTGCTAACCCTTACTTGTACTGTGCTCCAGACATCAAAGGTCTTATGAGAACTGTGAACAATGAAAGATATTGTGTTAGATGGTCTTTGTTCTGGAAATCCTTCTCTAATGATCCTGCAATTTCTACCCTCAGGACAGAGACATGTTGCCGACTAACAATCATGCTGACAGAGTTTATTCTGAGTATTATAAGCCACTGTCCAGGAGATTGCAAACAACATACAAATGCATGTTTATTTGAAAATGTTTGTGAGGACAAATAAGTTTATATTTTCTCTTTGACAGATTTTTAAAATATGGACAAAGTGTATTTATAAAATTGTTAAGTGCACAAAGATATTGCTTTGAAAATTTAGTTGTGCTGTTCACCAAAGAGCTTCACTGGATTCTTAACGTTCAGTTATATTATTCAAACATTTTATTTCACTGCATGACCTAAGCAGTGTTTTGACATTTTAAAATGCAATTATAATATTTTTAAAGTTTAATATGAAATTGCCAAATCCAGTGAGAGATTAATAAACAGTAATGATATACTGAACTTAAAATTCTGTGATTGCTGCTTTGCTATGAGGCTATTTTAAAAGCAAACCTTTTTGGGTGGTAATAAGTGGCAGTATACAACGACCCCCCCATTAATATTCCAAACGTGATTGGTCATTGGTCGTGCGTTGTAAATATCATATAGTAATGAAAAGGTCCGTGGTCGCGAATTTTTCCATTAGTATAACTCTTTTTTTTTTTTTTTTTTTTTTTACAGCAACAGAGAACGCAAGATCTCCGTTGCTTATTACAACCTGTCTTGCCATGTTAAACGAGTTTAACATAGCGAGATAGCTTTTAAAAAAAGCAATGGAGCATCTCTGTTGCTTTTTTTAAAGTTGTCTCTATGTTAAACCCATTTAACATAGCGAGACATTTTAAAAAGCAACGGAGATCTTGCTTTCTCCGTTGCTTTTTTCAAAACTGTCTCGCAATGTTAAATGGGTTTAACCTAGTGAGACAGCTTTAAAAAAAGTAACGGAGATTCTCCGTTGCTTTTTTAAAAGCTGTCTCGCTATGTTAAACTTATTTAACATAGCGAGACAGGCTGTAAAAAGCAACGGAGATCTTGCTTTCTCCGTTGCTTTTGCCCACAGCTCTGATGTACTGTGTAAATATATGCATGCGCAGTACATCAGAACTGCCGCAGAATACCCAGACAGCTGCTGAAGGGCAGCAAGGAGGCATTATACAATGCCATTATTTAAGAAAAGTAATTATTTTTTTTCTTAAATAATGTCATTGTATAAAAGCAATAACCCACGCCTGGGTGTGGGTAATGCTGGATTTACCCACGGTTGGCTTTGTTTGGCCACTCGGGCTTCGCCCTCGTGACCAAACCACACCAACCGTGGGTAAATCTAGCATTACCTACACCCAGGCGTGGGTTATTGCTATAATAGTATTTCAGTGTTGTTTATAGCAAACATGTATTTATGTGGCATAAAAAAGTGGGTGGGGTGATCTGTTATTGAGCCAATCAGCAAGGAAAAACTTCTAAAAATATTTGGTCACTCTTTATTTAGTGTTGAAAAGCCAGATTCAGTGGTCCAGCAGGGAAGATCTGTAACTCTCCCCGCCACTATGATCAGGCACCTTTTTACAGTTACTGCTAACAGCAGAGTGATTTGCTATTGCCTATAGCTAATCCTGGTCATAGGATGAAATTTAAACTCTACTGTTTAATAAAAGCAACAGACATGAGCTGTTAATTAATTAAGCTTCAAGACCAGGAAAGATAGTGTTGCACCAATAAAATACATAGGCCTTATTACAGTACTTACAGCCATTGGTAGATTTGTTGCTTTATATTTTGAAATGGAATTTGGACAACATGTGAAATAAATGGTTATGTTTTTATAGCTAGAGTGGCTATTCACATGTCAGGAGTAGCCTCTTCAGTAACATTTAATATATATTTATAAGCCACCCACAGTCTCTGCATTGTTATTCTATGTAAACAAAAGGTGTGCATTTGCTGTGCTGTTCCCCTAATGCGTGCATTACTTGACTTTTGGTGCTGTTACTGTCTATGGGGCATGCAATGTTCCTTGTCAGCTGGAAAACCATCTTAGTTTTAAAATGTTTAATACCTTTTCTGAGCCACTGCCCACACTGCTGCCAGTCCTCACCCTCTGTGACATAGATGGGTTTGCCAGTGGCTGACAGAGTATCACCTGCTTGATCAGAACATTGTTGCTTGCTACCATGTGGACAGACAC
Organism: Protopterus annectens; assembly: GCF_019279795.1. Taxonomy (NCBI): domain Eukaryota; kingdom Metazoa; phylum Chordata; order Ceratodontiformes; family Protopteridae; genus Protopterus; species Protopterus annectens. The sequence continues at coordinate 361,623,208 of NC_056727.1, read as the reverse complement.
ATCATACACGTGTGATCAGACATGTGCTATCTACACATGGGATTAAGGGGGATGCAAGAATTGCCTACACCAGTGAACATGATGACTGGTGTTGCATTAACCATCTTGGCTATGGGGCCCATTCAGCATCTAACAAGAGACACATTAGGAGTTCAGCATCCAGTAGGGGACACATTAGGAATTTTGCAGTTGTCAGTTTCAAAGATCATACACCAGTTCCTTGATGTGATGCTGTAACATATGTAGGACCATATAGGATCATAGGATCATAGGAGTTTACTAGGCTATTGACCCGGCGGTCATTTCAAGCCTAGCCAAGTCACACCAATATAATACCATAGATACGCTTGTCAGTACCCAGGACTGCATTTAGTAGTGACTGCCCATGTTCAGCATGGTTGTGGGCACTATCCCCGCTAAATAACAGTGCCCCATCCACTCCAGGTTCCTGTTGAACAGTTTCATAGAGGTGCTCTGCTTCACGTGAATTGGAAGCTTATTCCAAAGACACAGCAATCACTGAGAGAAAAATCTGTCCCTCCAGCATGACCTATTTAAGTTGCAGGCCATATTTAGATCCCTGGAATGGGTAGCTCTAGTCTCATTTGATTTACGGATATGCAGCAAGTTCATTAGGTTTGGGTCTGAGATTGCTTTGTAAGCCAGGCATAAGTCTCCCCTAAGATGTCTATATGATACAGAGTCACAGGGACTTTAGTTGGTCTGTGTACAGCACATGCTGGTGTCCCTTGATCATCTTTGTTAGAAACCTCTGAGGTCACTCCAATTTCTGCAGGTGCTTTATACGGTACATGCCGAAAAGGGTGTTATACTCAATTATGGGTCAGATTAGTACTGAGTATAGAGGGGGTTATAACCCCTTTGCTCTTGAAGTGATGCCTTTACTAATCAAGTGTACTATGTAGAAAGCCTTCCTTACTACAGTAGACACATGGTGGTTGAAGTGAACAGTTGCAGTCTACTTGTGATCCCAGATCTCTTACCACTTTGTGAGTACTTAGGATATTGTTGTTGATTTGATAGTGTGAGGGGACATTGTTTTTTGGGGACTAATGATGCATTTCTTTGCATTCATTTTGAAACTGTGGCTAAGACACCAGTCATTGGTCTGCTTAACACCTTCCTGGAGTATACTGACATCATTTGGGGATTTAAGAATTGCACCCAGTTTGTAGTCATCCATAAAATTGGTCAGCCACAACCCCTTAGTTTTGGCCTGAACTTCTGAGAAGTATATACCAAACAGTAGGGTGCCCAGCAATGACCCTGTGGTACCCCGCTGGTGACACGTCTGCTGGTTGATATAGAGTGACCCACTTTAATAGCATGTGTCTGGTTTGTGAGCCAGGTGGCAACCCATCTTACAACAAAGGAGTTTGCATTCAGTTTTATAAGTTTGTCAGTAATGCCTGAGTGTGGGATTGTGCTGAAGGCCTTTGCTAAGTTGAGGTATGCCGTGTACAAATATTTGCCCTCATCAATGGCCTTGGCCACATTTTCAAAAAAAATCTACCAACTTTAACAGGCCGGATCTGCCCTTGACAAAGCTGAATTGGGTTGGATCCAGGGTTTGGAGGTCATCTATGCCTTTATTTATGAGGTCCACATTAATACATTCCATGGCCTTACAGATGAGGCTGGTCAGGCTTATGGGTCTGTAATTCCCCAGGTCTGTTGCTAGGCCACCTTTGTGGAGGGGAATAACTGTTGTTGTTCTCCATTCCACAAGAGTTTGGGGGAAGGTTTGAGATAAGTTTGGGGCGATAAGTGAGTGAAATTTTTACAAAACCTATCCATTAGCAAGTTTGCTATCTCTGCGGGTTCGATGTGTGTGACACCGTTAGTCACTATTTCTGCACATGTTTGGTTCCTACCTTTTAGGTTACGTACTTAGCTGTAAAAGTTATGGGTATCCTTGGCTGTGTTTGCTAGGTTTTTCTCAAAGGAGCCTATAGAGGATTTTATATGTTGTCCTATTTGCCTGTTGTAGCTGACGAGGGTGCTTTTCCATTGTTGGGGCCTCATCTTTGTTTTTTTGGACAGCAACTTTTTGTGTTTATTGTAAAGTTGATGATGGATGTCCACCAAGGTGTTTTTTTTTTTTTTTTTACTTGGGGCTCTGGCTTTGATTCTTTCTGGCACAGCTGAGTATATACACTTATGCAAGTGATTGTACAGGGCATTAGTGTAATCTTCAGTGTAGTTACTACTTCCAGCTTGGGGTGGGGCTTGGAATGCACTTATACCTTCTCTAGGATGTTATAGTTTGCCTTGGTGAAGTTTTTTAGTCTGACTTCACCCTTTGTGAGTTCTGGTGTTAGTGCCAGCTCAAGGCTGACTGATTTGTCATCAGTTTTAACTAATGAGGGTCTGACAGTTGCATCAGTGCATCTGTTTGATATGTTAGTGAGGACCAGATCTAGTATGTTTGTTCCTCTTGTCGGGGTATGAACAACTTGTTCCAGGGCATTTGAGTTGACAAAGTCAAGGAACTTTGTGCTATTGTATGTTTCCCAGTCAATAGTGGGATAACTGAAATCCCCCATAACTGGAGTGTTCTGGAGTATTTGGATTGACTCCAGTTTGGTCAACTAGGCTTCATGTGTGTCATGATTCATGGAGGAGGATCTATAACTGTAACTATGTATATAGTTTCCATTGACAGCAAAGGAAAGAACCACCATTATGTGGGCACTCTACAACATAGACCATTTCCCTGAGGTCCTGTAGGCTACAGATTGCTCCCATATAGCGACCAAGGCCACACATGCTCCCAGTCGCACATGGTACATATTGCAATTAAAAACAAACAAAAATCAGCACATTAAAACCACAAAATCAGCTGATTTAATGAGCACTTTAGTTTACACTTCAGTGTAAACTTCATCAGAGTTAAATGACCACAGATGAACTCAGACCCTCTAAAACCTAGCAACCAACTGTGTTTACATCCAACAAATCAAAACAATAAAAATGTTCATGTGCTGTGTTGTCTGCCAGGATAAGCTCCACCATAATAATAAAAACTTAATAAAGTAACTTAACTCTTTACAGAAAACCTTGTCATAATACGCATAAAATAGATATTCAAATATTTAGCTGAATTAGGTTGATATAAAATACTATAATCTGGTATAAAAAACCATGTACTTCATATAAAAGCCAGGACACAACTTTAAAAGACTTGAAACTGATATATTATCATTCAACCTAGAGGGGGGGGGGGCAGTTGTTTTTAATTTCCACTGCCAATGCAGTTCCTTCAGTTCAAGCAAACATTTCAAATCACCCTCCTATGGAATTATTTACCTTTTGCAAAGTAAAAAAAATCTAAATTTCCTAAAATGACTACAACATAAAGAATGTTTAAACAAAGCATTACTGTCATCCCCTACCTTAGTGGAGTAACAGTATTCATATACACATTCCTTTAGTGTGTTCCACTTTACCGATATAAGAAGCAGCCCAAGCATTGCATAATACTACACAGAGTGCCATTTTAGTTTTACAAGTAAATCTGCCAGGGCAGCAAAGAAATATGCCCTATATATTCAGCTTTTCAAGAATCCCTCTCAAAAATATATTTGCAGTAGTTGCACATTCCACTTTTCATCATTCATCCTGTTAATTGATATATACTGTGCTTGGATTATAGTATATTCTTAATATTCCTGCCCCATTTAATCACAAGCCCAAGCTAGTGGCTAATGTTATTCTTGTTTCCATTATTATAATCCACCACAGCATGCCAGCACATACCTGGAAACAATATAATAATTAGTGAAATCCATCAAAATGTCCATCATTTTCCCAGAATGCATAATATAATCCATAAGAACTATTCTCCCTCCCTTATCCAGTTTCATCACACAGATGTTGTAATTTAAACTCAGCAGTGTCAATAAATCTGATTCCTGTTTTGTCAAATTATAGAACCCACCCTTAGAGTAGTCCTTCATAATATTACAAAATTCTCCTTCACAAAGTTTTTCAAAAATAGCCAAATTATTGGCCAAAGGAGGATTGAGAGTACTTTTACATATCAGTCTGGATACCCAACAGACCTCATTATTTGTACTGTTAATAAACAGAAGTTCCAAGATCATCTTTATGACAAAAAGACAAAGCTCTTGCTTTAAACCAATCAAATTAGGCTTACCTGATGGCACATATGTAAACCCACTCTGAAACAAGCAAAAATGCAGAGATGTTACAGGCATTGTGGAGCTACAGAATCTAATTGCAATTCTGACCATGGCATCCTCTTCCCTTCTTTGAACGCTGGCCATTCCAGCCAATGTTGCCCTGAGTATACATAGTCAGTGACTCTCTGTACTAGTTGGTCCTTTTCAGTGAGAATTCTTTTATTGATTGACTCTCACCACTGCAAGTCTTTCTGACCTTCTCAAGGATGGTACCTCTAAAAAACTTGAAACCTACTCATCAAGTTTAAGAGCTGACTTGAATAGTTGACATAAATCACCATCACTTCCACAAGCATTACTTGCCTTCAGACTAGGTACAGGATAAGCATTCCTTACTGAGAATTCTCATTGTCATGGGTCATTTTCTTCTTCTTCCTTTGACATTTACTCTCTCATTTTCATTCAGCATTTTTGAGAAGTGAGTCATATTCAATTTTTTTAAATCAAATAATAAATCAGAATTGATCTTCTAATCCATCTCCCCTATTTTATTTGCAAGGGAGTCCATCACTTTCACATGATGTGAAATTACTGAAGTTATCAATTCTAGACCTGCATGGTCAAATAAATCAGCTAACTTTCTATATTGTTCCAACACGGCATCAAACCTATTTAGTAAATTTCCAAACCCAGAGACCTTTGGAAACATGCCATTGTTTAAATTCTCCCTTAAGTATGCCACATCCAGTTGTAGAGACTTATACTTAAAAAAAAAAAAATATCAAGGGTTTTAAAAAAGAGTCCATGTCCCCTAATTCCTGATCATTGAATTTAGTATTTGCCTGAGCATCTGCTTTAAGCACTGGGACCCGATTAAGCCATGATCCCAAATTTTCATCCTTGTTGTTTGTCAAATTACTGCTCAGGTTTATATTGCCTTCAGTAGAAATACTGCTCATGACAGTGGAAACCACCAACTCCTCAATATGGTCAAATTCATTAACTTCTCATTCACATCAATACCATTGGAATTCTTACTACCATTTGTAAGCTGAGATTCATGCTCAATGGTAGACATGAATTCACCACTACAATCCATGGCATAAATGGGTGTAAAGCTAAAAACCCAAAGGAATAAAAACCACCACAGTGATGTCAACATAACTTAGAAACATATAAAAAACAGCATGTTGAAACACAAAAGTAGCCGATTTATTGAGCACTTTCTTTTATACCTTAACATGAACATCATCAGAATTAAATGACCACAAATGAACTTAGACCTTATAAAACCTAGTAAACACATCATGTGTTTACATCCAACAAATCAAAACAATAAAAATACAATAAACATGAAAACCCAGTTAACTTAATTACAGAAAGCCTTAATATAATACACATAACTACATATTCAAATATTTAGATGAATTGGGTTTATATAAAATACTATAATCCACTATATAAAATCACAAAACTCATATATAAGCCATACAAACTAAATCCTTGTAGAATGCAACTTTAAGAGACTTGGAATTGATGTATTATCATTCACCCCAGTGGGGGATAGTTGCATTTAATTTCCACTCATAATGCAATTCCTTCAGTTCAAGCAAACTCTTCAAACCCCCCCCCCACCTTATGGAATTATTTACTTTTTCCAAAATAAAAAAAATCTAAATTTCCTAAAATTACAACAAAGACTTAATCTGCTGTCAGATGGCGTGCAATGGTCAGGGTATTATATATAATGTGTCTGCACATCATTCAGACAGTTTCCATGATTCACACAAACAGCCAGCTGCAGTGAGCATGTACAAGCATACTTATGGATGCAACAGCACATGATTATTGGCCTACCACCGCACTCAGCAGCCATGATTGCTCTAAGTTCTTATATGTCATGTCACTGGATGTAGTGTAGGTTTTCTTGCACTCCTAAAGGTGGTTGCATATCCTCCTGTAGGTGACAAAGCACAATCACCATCTTTACCACTTTTTGCATAGCAGTTGTCTGTGCCTGAATCACTGATCTGTACATCTGCTGAATGATGCCAAGTATCATACCCAGGTCACAAAATGACCTGGAGTCACAACAGCTACAGACACCTACTCTAATCTCCCTTATGATGGCTGCACAGACAGTAGAGGTAGCATGGCTCATGAATTCCGTTTGTGGTGGTAAGTCTTGTGTAGCTTGTGTGGAGCTTACATGGACAGGACATCCAGTGCTAAATACATGCGATGCCAGAGGCTTGGCCTAGTCATTACATAACATGCAGGGGATGTATGCATGCCCTCAGACATTAATTAGCATTGTTGACAGGTCCAGCTGACCTCAGGCATATATCAAGCTGTTGTGATGGACCCTCTACCACCAATGCCTATGAAAGCAAGAAGATAATATACCTGTAGGAGTGCTGGAACATATGCCTCTCTTCCCCCACCCTTTGGCACGCAGACTATTACAGGCAATGTATTAAAATAGCATGTGGTCACATACATACCTTGACCAGATTGACACTGTTGCAGCCTTGATATACCAGGAAACCATATATTCATATGTAGTCTGCTTAATAACCCCTTCAAACATGTGGGTCAGTGTAATTGAAAATAAACATGGTCCTTCTAACCTGGCCTATCCTCTATAGATATTCAGGTTGTCATCACCAGCCCAGCACCCACACTGAAACCACTGTCAGGTGTAAGAGTTCTTTCACCTGACCTAGTCCACATCCTGTGCTGGATTTGTCCTTGTCATGTCCTGCATCTTTGTTTTGGCATGCAGTATCACATTGGTGACCCTATAGTGCACCTGCACTACTGACCTGTTATGGCTGCCCACAGCTTTGATGTCCTGTACTACTTTCTGTTGCACCTTGTCCATTTAACTTTTTAAAATATGCATACCATGTGCACGTGAGGCCTACAGAAACAGATCTCTGTCCCATTTAGTGAACATTTACAGACATTGCCATTCTCATGGGTCAGTATCAACACATGTATACCTGTGTGTTATACATATTATTCAGGATGTATGTGTGTGTGTGTGTGTGTGTGTGTGTGTGTGTGTGTGTGTGTGTGTGTGTGTGTGTGTGTGTGTGCGCGTGTGTGTGTGTGTGTGTGTGTGTGTGTGTGTGTGTGTGTGTGTGTGTGTGTGTGTGTGTGTGTGTGTGTGTGTGTGTGTGTGTGTGTGTGTGTGTGTGTGTGTGTGTATGCGTGTGTGTGTGTGTATGTATCACTGTCCTTGGCAGACCACTGTATTTCAGAACTGTTATCTTGCCTCCTTTTGTTGGCCATATATATTTTTGTTAATGTGTTGTAACTATTCCCACCTTGTGCTGTACTGACAGTAACAATGCACATATGTTCTTGTTGCACTTGCAGCACTGTGCTGAAGGTCAGTGCTGTTGTACACATCTTCTGCCTTTCACCTCCCTCTCTGCACATGGCCATGCTGTAAACTATTTTCAAGAAGCATCGTTTCTCTTATAGTATGTTATGCAATTTGTGGGGAGAGACCACAGTTTGCCATCCCCCCAAATGGAAAGTAACCTGACATACTCAAGTGCTGTTTTGTTTATCAGGGTAAGCTCCACCATTTGGACAGCATATTGTCATGCCCATAAGCTCTTCTTGTTGTTAGTGTGTGCACCTAAAACTTGGACATAAATCTGTGATGCCCTTGGGTTCTGATTTCTGTGATCCACCCCCATGGGACAGTAACCTATCATGCTGTTTTACTACGTTGCTTCCCCGATGTACAGTTCCTCTCCATCCCTGTTGCTCCCACATGGTCTGGGGCCTAGAGAATATTACAATAATATTTGACAAAAGGAAAGCATATACATACATTGGAGAAGAGAGGTGTCATTACAGGGGAAACTATGAATCTCTAAACACCTGAAAGTAGTAAACAAGATACTGATGAAGTGGATGAAGTTGATGTCTGAATTAAAAAAGATGAATGGAGATGTGCAAGCACAGTTCCAGACAAAAAGAAGAAATTTAGAAAGCCAATAAAGAGACAGTTTTTCCACAAAAGGGCAGTGAGTAAGTAAAATATTCTAGCTCATGAGATGGTTAATTATAAATACAGTGGGTAGTTTCTGAAGGAAACAGTGCAAAATAAATGAATTCATAGCATCCTGCTGGTACACAAAGAGGGAAAGCATCCATCAACACTATGTCTGAATGAGTTTTGGAAACAGACATATATCTCAACCCCTCACCTTTTAAAATCAAAGCAGGGGATCATCAAAAATCACAGCAGAGAGTCCAAAATCGCGACACTCAAATTTTGCAAAATAATAAATTAGGACTGCTGGAGGGTGGGGGCAAATTGCTTACATTTACTCTCCTGAAGGGTGTAAAATAAGGACCCTTAATTTGATTTCCCATTGGGATGGAAGTCTTTTGCCTTGCCCCTGGAGAATGAGGTTTATAGAGTGTGGGCCAAGAAGGCAAGACTTGATGGTCAATTAAAAAAAATTATATATATATATATATATATATATATAGAGAGAGAGAGAGAGAAATGAAAATATAATTAGGACGTATTACAACTTAAATAGAAATTAAACAGCCTAGCTAGAAACACATTATTCATTTTATACATAACATACACTAGCAGAAAAAAGTAGCTTTTGTCATCACAGGTATACCAACATATTACTTTTTTCCCTTTTATTTTTTGCAAGTTATAATTTAAAATGTAATTGCAGAATAGTAGCAGCAATGAAATTTACATTAAGTTATTTGTCTGTAGATGTAGCATTAATGACATCAACTGTTTTCTAAGTTTGCAATGTAGTTCATTGCAAGGATTAATTAACTGGCAGTAGGAACTACCTGACCTTGGATGGATGGATCTCTGCAGTCAGTGCTTAGCAACCCAGCATCACACTGTGGGTTCATGGCTTAGCAAGTATTGAGCAGCAACAATAGCAGAAACAATGAATCCTGACACAGAATTATGTTGTGCAGTGCACATTGCCTTGGCCTACCACAGCTAGCAGCACGTAGAATATAAGTGCAGGTAGTGTCTCTAGAAGCTGCAGACTTTCTGCTCCTCTGACACTCCTGATAGACCCACAGATCGTTTTATAGTCTGCTCTGTTGGCTCCATCTCTCTCTCTCTCCCTCTCTCTCAACTTGCTCTTGCTTGAAATAATTTTTTCACTGCCAGTCCATTCAAGGAAAGCAAGAAAGTTGTTGTGATCACAGAAGAGAATAAACACAAGCTGAAGCTCACTTTTGTTGTGTGGCACTGCTCAGCATTTTGAAGTTATTTTTAGTTGCAAAAGAACATCTGCAACTGATCCATTTTGACTGTGATTGGATTCAGGTAGTCTCTCTTTCTCTCTCTCTCTCTCTCTCTCACACAGGCTTTACAGTCAAGCCAATGAAAGAAAAGAAATTATAACCATCGAAGGTGAAACTGGAGCAGAGGAGTCGACAGATTTTGGAAGGCTAAAACTGAAAAGCTCCACTAAATATGAAGCGGATAAGAGGTATCGAAACGTGGACTGATGGCAGTCTAAAAAGAAAGTCAAAGTAAACTTTATTGTCATTTAGAACTACACGTATAGCCTAAACACAATTTCATGCATCAGCTCAATTCTTGAGATTACAAAGGAAAGTGAAACAACACATACAAGCAGAGGAATAAACATAACTAATAAATACAATACTACTCCCAATACATGAAAGAAAGAGCAGACACATTTGCCAATATTCATATACAAAAAGAATACCCTCCCCTGACTTAAATGAACTACCCTATTTAAAGTAAAACAAAACACACTGAAATGCCTAAGTTATTTATCTACTTGAGTGAGTTAAATAATACTGACTATGGATACAATAAATAAATATTGCACTTACTTGGAATATATGTAAGTATATATTGCACAAATAAATAAAAATTGACTTATTATGTGTCCAGACCCCTGGGACTACTGCCCAGATTCAGAAGTCTATTCACTGTAGGTAGAAACTGTTACTGAATCTTGTAGTCCTGCAATATCTCCTGCCTGATGCCAGATGCTTAAACAGTCCATGCGCAGGATGAATGCTGTTGTGTATTATTTTGGTGGCCTTTTGGATGCTTCTTGCAGAATAAAGATGTTATATCGATGGAAGACTGGAACCACCTTGCTGTATTACTTGCTACATGTTTCATTTTATTTGATTCCTTTATTTTATATTTTAAAGATTTTACAATAAGCTGCTGAAACACCTAAACAGGAGGATAACCAAACTCCTGCAGTGAGACACAAAACAATAATAAAGGAGGATGAAAATGAATGCCACCTCCTAATGACCTACACATAGGAGTGCTTGTAGTTATTTTACAATTGTAATACTCTGCATTACAAATGTCTGTTACAAAAGGGTCAGGAGATGTTACAAAGTAGAAACAGTGTACTGTTATAGTATAGTGAGGTGATATTCATATCCTGCCTGTAACACTAATAGACATTAGGTAACATTTCAGTAAAGTCACAAAGCAAAATTCCTTACTCACGACTAGAACCACTAGAAAGAGAAAGATGGGTATAGAGAGGGAATACCAACTTTGAAGAATGTTTTAATCCTGAAATAGCAGACTGTGAAATAACTATCTTCACATTAAGGAGGGAGATGGACATAAAAGTTATTGTAATGGAAAGAGATCTTCACTAGAAGCTGCGGACTTCCGTGAGGAGGGAAGTTTCATGTTCTGGTTTTTGTTATCTCAGAGGGGATGGTAGTGGTATAAATTAAACATTCACTGAACAATAATATTCATTCCTTGGTATGGCTTGTGATATCTGGACTAGTGTAAGGAATGGAAAGAAAAGAAACAAGGTCTGGACCTACACGAGGGTAGACTCCAGTCTACCATGAGGCACAGTAAGAAATTATATTGAAAATGGTACAGGGAGAGCTGTGGAAGTGCATCAACGAAGGCGTAAGGAAGAGAATGCTGACTAAGAAGAGGGAAGAATTGTTAACAAAGGAGACAAGATGGCTGATTTAATACAGAAGTAAGACAGTGGGTGTAAGGGAAAACAGGAAAGACAAACGGAGGGGCACAAGTAAAGGATGGAAGAGTTAAAAGCCTACAAGGTGGTCAGCAAAAATAGCAATGGTCATTCAACAGGCTAAATAGCCGTAGAAAAGGAAAAAGCCAGAGAAGTAATGGATGGGGTAAAAAATAATTTTTATGAAATGTAGGAAAACCTTGGTATTGACAGCAAAACACAGGATGGCAGGATACCCATTATGTGAAATTAGATTAAGTATTGCTGGTTACAGATGAAGGACTAATCATGGAAAATGCTATCAAAAAATAAGCAAAAAGATAGCAAATACTTCCTAAAACAGAAATTTATTAAACGTTAAAAATGGTAAAGTGCTTTTCATCTACTCAATAGCAGCGCTTTACCATTTTTAACGTTTAATAAATTTCTGTTTTAGGAAGTATCTGCTATCTTTTCGCTTATTTGTTTTTGAGAGTTTGTTCATTTTTGCAAAGTTTCTAATGGAAAATGCGATGACAGAATTCAAGAAAGGGAGCCCCAGGGCTCAATTGTCTCTTGCTGGGCCAAAAGAGTTAGCTGTAGTACTTGGTGATGAGCTGGCTAAACTGTATACTCTCTCTTCAGAAACTGGAATGTTGCCAAATGGTTCAAGAGGTTTCTGCCAACATGGCAAGTCCAGGAAGCATCCCAGAAGGTTTTGTTCTATTAGTCTTACTTCTATCCAGAAAGAGTTTTAAAAAAATACAGTGGAGACTTATGGAGTTATAAAATAACAAATGTGTTGCAGATAAGGAACAGCATGACTTCACACAGAATTAGACCTGCCAGTCCAGACTGATTGATCCACATCTGGGACTGGGTCACAACTGAATGTACACAGGCAATCCACTGTGTTTAATACATATGGAATTTAGCAAAAACTTTTGGCAGTGTGCTATAAAAAAAGCATTTATGGGTGAATTTATAAAGGTTTAGCAATATGGCTCAAAATGGTGAGCAAGACAAGAAACTGGCTAGAGGCTGGAAGCAGAGGGCATTGGTTTTGAGAGGTGTTTGGAGAAATGTTGATAACTAATGGAGTGTACAAGAACAGCTTGTTCAATGACAGACACCAAGGCTTATGCAACAGTCATACAGAGAGTAGTCAAGTCTCCAGTGGGGTGTGAATAGCAGCTCTGGTTTAATGCAAAAAATGTATGATAAGGGTAAAATCAAAGAAAAATGATAGTTGGCAGGAGGGAGCACTGGTAACAGCTACAAAGGAGAATGTCTTAAACTACATATTACAAAAGTGAAAATCATGCTGTTACAATAATCTACTCAAACCCATGCTGCTGAATGGAAAGATAGAAATATGAGAACAAGGTTACTTGCACTAGTAATGTCTTTTGGCTTTTCCCAGTTAGGGGTCGCCACAGTGGAACTCTGGCCTGCTAATGATTGGCAGTGGATTTTTACGGCACTGAGTTTCCAGCCCGACACCCAACCTTCAAAGAAGGCACACCCATTCATGCATGCACCTATCTGCATGTCTTTAAATGTCACTCGACCGCAGGAAGGACATGCAGACTCCACACAGAAGGCGCTCCAGCCAAGAATCGAAAGGGTGAACCTCTTGATATGAGGCGACAACGCTAACTGCTGCACCACCGTGGATTCTTAGACTCACTGAGATATTAAAAATCTCCATTTTTTCCCCCCTCTTTTTTGGCCTAATGTCTGCTGACCATGAAGCCACATCCAGTTGGATTTCAGGCCATTCCTTCATCTTTATCAGATCTATTGGCAGAGAAGATACAGATTTTCAGAGTGTCTATCATCCAGCAGGTATGAGGGTTGTTTGTGCCCCCTACTTGCACCTCACCTTCCTCTAGCTACCGAGAATGGGTACCTCCATCCCCTGGCCTTGGTTTATTTGACTTCCTTCTCTTTCAATTCTGTACCCAAGGGCAAGAACCACATCATACCCATTCATCATGTAGCTTGCATCATTCTGGAGGCAAGCAATCATGGCATTTCATTTTAAGTCTTAACCCCACCCCCTGTGATTGCCATAGGCATACTCATCATGCTAGGGGTCTTCTGTATTTTCCACTTAAAATGATTTGTTCAATTAACATATCCCCTGACAGCTGCCATCACCAGCATGGGTTAGCTATGCCCACATCTTCCTGGTCAATGGCCCTCTGGTACATACAGAGGAGTAATCAGTCAGATAGGACCCCCCCCCCCCCGCAGTATGAGCAGGCCAGTTTAAACTCTTCTTACTCTCCTTCAGTGATTGAGACACTAATCAAACTCAGGTTATCTTTGTTGTAATCAGACTTAAAATCATCATTTTGGTCATCTCTGTGGCACAGGGAAATAAAGCTCTGACTACATTTCATTCTAATGGTTTCAATTAGCAGCACAGGCACTTGAATAGCTGATGAGGAAGGAAGGGATGGGGTAATGTAGCTTTTCCTGCTTGCCTGTCCTGAGAAAAACATGAATTTACTTATAAATCTTGAGGGGTGGGGGTGGTGGTGGGGTGTTGAGGCTTACATCACCTGCAGAGGAGCAGACAACCCTGGCCTCACTCCGTTGCATGTCTAACCAGTAAGTGAAAGCACAAGTGGGGATGCAAGGCATAACAGACAATCTACTAATCCCTAAGGGAGTCTAGGCAATCAGCAGGCAACAGGGACTGAGAGGGAAAAAAAAGCCAAGCAAAGAAAAAAAAATATTTTTTGTGGGAAAATAGATCCTGGGGAAAAATAGCTTCTGTCATTAGCATCTACAAATATTCTTATCATTTAACTCTTTCTAAGCATTCTTTGATTCATTTTCTAAATATGTATAAACATGCTGTACAAACTGTTTATGGCAGAATGTTATTAATACAGTCACCCTGGAAATGTAATAATGTGCACTTCAAAAATAGTTCCACAAATCTTAAGTTTAAAATGATGATAAAATTATGCAAAATGTTATCTATATATGAATCTGTAACCATAATATATCCATCAATAGGTGAATATTATCTTAAAGCCAAATAACGTGATTTGTTGCTGAAGCTTGCAGAAGCACAAACGTTAGTGGATGGATTGCACTCTATCTAGTTAGCAAGTTCCTGTGCAACAGCTCAAGGCTAAATTTAAAACTGCTAAGCATTTTATTATGTCTTGAAAGTAAAAGCGGTTTAAGTACCAGCAGCTTTAATTCTGGACATAAATAGTAGTATTTTCAGGTTGTTATTCTGTCCTCAAAGCAGAAATTAAGCATTTCCAGGTACGTGCTTATATTTAAAGTGGAAGCTGTATAAAGTATTAGCATCTTTGTTTCTTTTCATCAAAGTAAAATTACATTTTTCATACAATTCAGGTGCTGATTTACCCAAATGTATGTACAGAATACATCATTATTTCTGTGGGAGCCATTTTCAAACACCAGCAATCAAGATTCTGCATTATATTTGATGTTCAATGTTTCATTTGCTTCTAAATTGAGAACAACTTAAAGCACAAACAAATTCAGTACTTAATTTCCATTTAAAGTGGGAGCTGTCTACTCATAAAACTAATTAAGATTTTACATCTCATGCAAATCCTCTTAGATTTTTTTAAATATGCACACATTGTAAAGACCAGCTCTATTATGTACTTTCATCTATTTTAATGTGTTGATATTTATGTGGAAATTCAGTGAAGCTGAAGAAAGAACTTATTCATAGAATACCATTATGTTACCATTATGCGTATTTATAGTTGTCAATCTCCAGTTTATTAACATGTTTAGTTATTTATTTATTTTTATTTCCCTTTGTAAGATCAGTTCTGAATTATTTAATATAAAGGAAAGTGCATCAGCCTACTGCCATTTCAGCCAAATGAAGTCAGCATCCTAGATTTTGCTATTGGCTACTATAGCTGAAAGCAAACAAATTCCTCATAGGTTCATAGGTTCATAGGTAGGTACTAGGCTATTGGCCCTAGGGCCTATACAAGCCTAGCCAAAAAGATACCCTGGCTTTCGCCACCCAAGAAATTTATTTTCCTGTGCACTTGTCAAGCAGAACCACAGAAGTGATCCTTGGGGTGAATTTCCTATTACCCATCCAATCATCAAGATTTTTCTTGAAGTGTGTTAATGAGCAGCTCTGTTTGACATAGATAGGTAGTCTGTTCCAGAGTATGGGAAGTCTCTGGGACGGGAATCTATCCCTCCAGCATGTTCTGTTTATTGTGGTGACAAGGTTTAGGTCCCTAAAGCGTGTAGCTCGGAGGGATTGGGATTTCTTTAAGTGGAGCATGTCCAACAGCTCTGGGTTTGATGTAGCTTTGTATGTTAGGCAGAGATCGCCTCTGAGTAGGTGATATGCAACGTTGTAAAGCTGGAGTTTTTTAGACGGTCTGCGTAAGGCATCTGTTTGAGGCCAGTAATCCTCTTTGTGAGGTATTTTTGCAGCCTTTCCAGTTGTTGTAGATGTCTTGTGAGGTACATACCAAAATGGGCGTTGTACTCTATAATGGGTCTAATGAGTGATGAGTAGAGGGGAACAATGACCTCTTTTTTTCTGGATGAGAAACCTTTTGTGATGAGGTGTGCCACGTAGAAGGATTTCCTGACCACTGTGGCGATGTGATTATCAAAGGAGAGACTACTGTCCACCTGTGTCCCAAGGTCTCTTATCACACTTTTGGTGTTAAGTAGACTACCACCTATGTGGTAGTTCATGGGTACAGAGTTTTTACCAAAGGGGATGACAATGCACTTTTTGGCATTGAGCTTGAGACCATGTCTTTGACACCAGGCATCTGTCTCAGTGAGGCCCTTTTGTAGGATGTCCACATCGTTAGAAGTTTCAATTATGGCTCCTAGTTTGCAGTCATCTGCGAATTTAGTTAGCCAAAGACCTTCTGTGTTAGCCTGTACTTCAGAGAAGTAGATACCAAACAGGAGAGGACCCAGGACTGAACCCTGTGGTACTCCACTTGCCACTGGTCTGAAGTCTGATTTGGAGTCTGCTACTTTCACGGTGTGGGTTCTGTCAGTAAGCTAGTTGGCAATCCATCTTGTGACATAGGGATTTATACCTAGATTTGTGAGTTTATCTATAATTCCAGAGTGGGGGATGGTGTTGAATGCCTTGGCGAGATCTAGATAGGCTGTGTGAACCACCTTACCCTCATCTATGGCTTTGGTGACTACTTCAAAGAAGTCTATCAGGTTTAGGAGACATGATCTGCCTTTTACAAACCCAAACTTTGTGGGTCCAGAGTTTGGAGATCTCCACTGTCTTTGTTTATGAGTTCCATGATGATACATTCCATGGCCTTGCAGACGAGGCTCGTCAGGCTAATGGGGTGGTAGTTCCCGGGGTCTGTTGTCATGAGTTTTCATTGTTTCTAACACCTCAGTAATGACATTGTAGAGATTATTTCTGATTTCTGAGTGGTAAAGTTGTTATAGATAGTTCTGACTCTGCTTGATGTTTATCTTTATGGGGTACAGATGGTGCTCTGGTTTCCTTATAAAACAGGGCAAGTACTATCACAGAGGTTAATCCCTGATATTAGAGGACTCTAAATTACATGGGCTGGGTAGGAAACTACAAGATGTTCAGCTGCAATAGTGCACTGCAGTAGGAGACCCTACAATACCAGGGCATGTCAGCATGCTTCCACATGCCCAGAACAGTAAAAAGGCATTTGCACTGCTTGTTGGGCTAAAGTGCTATGCCTAGGAGTCTGAGTATCAGCCAGATCTTGTCTTCCATCAGGTCTTGCTCACGAAGCATCTCAGCCATTACCCCCAACCATGGGTTAGGTGAGCCACCACTGGTTGCTCACTCCCAACCCTATCCATGTGACTTCTCCAGCACCCAGACCTGTTAATTAAACCTGGGTTGGCTGAGGTACACTCATGGTGTTAACATGCAAGACAGAGCAACTCTGTCTCTGCATGGGTGATGTATATATATATATATATATATATATATATATATATATATATATATATATATGGCCTGTTTGGTATAAAGAAAAAATATCATTCATTACTGGGCTGTGAGTAGGATTAACTTTTTATGAAAACTGGACAGGAGGTAGGCTACCTTCTGAAAATCATAGCAGCATGGTTCTGCTCTGAGATGCTACTGTTTTGGGTAGCAGATAGACTGTAAAAACCAGAACAAAGAAGTCATACAGTACAAGTATGAATAAGAAGAATGGTTCAGAAAACAAATATGACCAGGTGTAGTCACAGCAACTGATACATTAGGTCAGGCCTCTTTTACTAAGCTATCCTTCCCAAACCAGGATCTGATTTTCGACCCCAAAGAGCACATCCCAAAAATGTCATAATGATAAAAAGTCTTGGACTTCAAATTTTCCAAACCCAAGCTAATGTTCTGACAAAAGAGCAACATCTATGTTACTCATTTTATATATCGTGCCAGTCATGTAATAAACAGAATATTGCTATATATGTCGCTACTAAGCAAATCATTTGCAATGTCATAAGTGAATGGGCCTCTCATATTTGCTATTCATATTCTCCATATTCCTTCCTCAATAGCTATAGCGATCTTTGTCACTGTAGCACATAAAGCGGTACAATTGCAGATTTATTATACAGCACCAATTAGTAAGGGCACACACCTAGCAATGATGATGTTCATGTGTTTAGCAAAACTTGCCCTTGGATGTAGGGCCTGTGGATTACCAGCATAACTGAATAAAACTAGTGACATTGTCATTTTTGAACTATGCCTCTTTTCAAGAAACAGATGCATTTCAGCATTGTGTAAGCATTGTGTAATCATGTAGTAAGAGTACTTATATGTAAGACGTCTGACACTTGTTGCAAGTAGCACTTGTCTCACTATTCCAACCAGCACTAAAACAGTCCTGAGAAAAATAAATATTCACTTCTATCCTTAGCTGGTCATCCCTGTGGTGATCTGTCAACATTAAGTGTGGCAATTGTACAACAACGCATAGATTCACAGATCAGCTAGGTCAGTCTACAAAACATCTTGACTTAAAAGGTTTACTTCATAATCCAATTATGCAATTATGCCACAATAGCTAAGCAATAATTTTTTTCTCAGCAATACCGACATCAGAAGCTTTTTATTTAACTTGTGATGCATGATATATCCCAATATGTAAACCTCAATGGTTATAATATGAACTAATGCATTTAATTATTCTGCCAGACATAATTGTTCTTGATATATGTGCATTATACAAACTTTTCCATGCATGTTTTCTTTGTGCACATGTACTAATTTTTAAAATCAGTGTGCCTCATTTTATGCTTTTGCATGAAATTACAGAGGGCAGATAGCAACTGCTCTGGGGATGATTGCTCAGCTGTGTGAATAAAAACAGGCATTCATTTCTTTATGTTCCATCAGTAAATGCAATATGAGAGCAGCAGTGAAACATCTCACTGTGCTGTCCTTTAGAGTGGCAGCTACACTGTTGTAGTAAATGTGTGTCTTTACACGTGCTAGAGCCTCACAACACAGTGCAGCAAACAGGAGCCAGTTGAGGCTGGACCTTGTGACCTTACCAAACTCCTTGTCAGCAGCATGAAACAAGTGTCGGTTGTTGTCTTCTGACTCCAGTTAAAAGTGCCACCAGCACTTTCAGTGCACTCATAATGTATTAATATGGCACTAAAGAGTTCAGCTGAGCATCTGACAGAACTCAGGGAGAATTGTACAAATGAATAAAGCAAGTCAGAGCTGACAGTAGGTGGCAAATGGTTAGCAATACTGATCTGAAATGATTTCATATGCAGGAAAATACTATTAGACAAATGAGGGAACAAGCAGTGACATGCATCATGCACAGAAATAAGCATATGCAGTGTTGGCAGGAAGAGGACTTGCACAAGGTATTGGGAAAGTCGATAAATTCCACACATTTCTGCAAATATGCATACACACTACTTTTGTGTGCTTCTATCTAAAATCCCACAGCAAAGCCAAAGATCAGAGCAAGAGACATGTAATATAATAGCCTCATCTAATAGTATGTCAGACATCAAAGATTTGTACACAGTGCTGCATATCTACCCTATAGCTGTACAACTATATATCTATATCTTCCTATCCATATACATAGATGTAGATAGAGATCAACAGAGACAGACATAGGGATAAATGTGTATGTCTCTGTAGACATGCAGATATATAGTAATATAGTGATTGCTAGGCCACCACTGAGCACAAGGGGGTTTGAGGAAGAAGAAAGGCATTTTTATTAGCAATCATTAATGTATTCGTAACAGTATGCAAATGTTAAATGAGTTGAAAAGTAGTAACCATTTTGTGAGTTTTTAATGCCAAATGACCTTTGAGTTTACCTTCTGACAGTTGTGCTTTAAGTCCTGCAGATGGTATTTCAGAATTTTGAGTCACCTAATACAGACTGGTAATGCCTTTTTACCCTTTGCTCCTCAACTAATTATATATCATCTGTAATTGAGTTTTACTCATGTCACCCTTGCCTTTATCTAATTTGTATTTTTCCTCTGCTTAATCTTATTTTTAGCCAAACCCTCTCTGTCTTACTTCAGCTCTTTCCCTCAACTATTATACCGAACTGGTGTCAATCAAACCGTCATTGTCCAACAAACAACATTCAAGACTGAGGTTTACCTTAATAAGAACCCTGAGAGAGAGGCATATTGATAATGTATGTTATTTGCTTCCATGTCTAACATAGCTATCCTATGCCTCTGCAATAAATCATGTACTTCCACTAGAACTAACAAGTTCCCTGATAATTTTCTTTATACTGGAAGATGTGACTCTTGAGCTCCCATCCTTCTTGTTTATTCTATGCTATATAACCAGTGCAAAAGTCCTTCCCCACTTTGCCTACCTTACCATACTTTACCTTACTTGTTCTTTGCTGCAGTATAAACCTAATATATAGTATAATAAATATGGTGTCTTTGTAGTTACCTCCGTTGGTGCGTTTCTTTTCATTTACTAATTTTATTTGGTAAACACACTGTACCTTGCTTCTGGCTTTAGTTCCCTTATAACTTCCAATGCCTTCACTGTCTGCAGCATGTAAATAGTGACCTTTCACTTACTGAAACATAACAAAATTAATAAACTGCAGTACTTAGTATGTCTTTAGGCAGGCTTTTCTACTAACTGCACTTGTACCTGGTTAACCCCCTGCTTTGAAACTCTTACTGCTAACCCCCATATAATTACTATGACTCTGTAACATTGCACCTTCTGCTATTATTTGTTACCTTGCTCTTTCTCCTAACAGCTTTTCTAGAGACATTACATTTTTACTCTTTCTACTACTTAAGACTTCTTACCTTGCTCACCTGTAAGTGTAGAGATAGTTTTTTTCTCCCCTTCCCTACTTCTTTGCCATTTCTGCTGGAGTAGCCCGCTCCATTCACCCTCGCTTTTTGCTTGGGCTCACTCCACTCCCCTACCCTACTCCCAAATCTCACCCACCCCCAGTATCCCTAGTTTTATGCTTACACAAAACCCTCCTCTTCTTCCTGTGTATAACTCCTCCTCTTCTTATACAAGCAACCTATCATTCTTCTACCACTCATATGTCACTAATACCACTTCTCAAGTCATATTATCCATATCTCCACCCATGAGGCTCTACCTATCTAGTTATACCTCTCTGCCGCAGCACTCCTCAGCCTCCATCTCATTGTTTACACCCACTATTGCCTCCTATTACACTCCTTTCTCTTTAGCATTTTTTCTCCTTTATATATGTTATATCTCTACAATGTCCTCTTTCTTCTCCTTTCAGCCTTCTCTCTGCTCCACATTCTTAACATCTCATATTCTACATACTTATTCAAATTCCTGCCTAATTCTTTTTAATTCTTTTTATTTTTATTCTATTTCCTTCTATAATGTAATTATATATTCATATACCATCTGTTCTCCATCATTATCTTCAAGACTCGTGTTTCTAATACACACCAAATAAGCTTCCCATCGTTCTATCCACAAATCTACTCCCACTACTATCATACCTTACATGCTATATGATACCTGTCACACCTATTTCTCAATCCTCGCCCCTTACTCACACTGCCTATGTCACTTGCCAGCCATTCATTATTGATATTGCTTCTAGCTTATTTGGCTTACCCTCTATCTTGTTTTCAGGTATAAATTTCTTAGCCCTTCTCCCAACTCTTATAAGGTAAAATTTTAATTTATTTTATTTATTTATTTTTATTTTAAATTTGTTAACCGGGGGTGTCTGACTGAGCTGAAAAGGCCCTTTTTCAGCAGAGGCCCGGGGAGAAAAGCTCCACATAGAAAAATTACAGTTACATTTAGTTATTTGGACAGGATCAGTATACACACAAATTACAAAATACATGATTTTACACTGGTATGCAGCACATCAACAGTTACAGTGGAGAGAACAAACAAAAAAATATTAAAAATAAAGGTAATTAATAGATTTGTGGTGTACAGATGAAATTTGGAACATAGGTAGAATACATACATAGTACACAGTTATAGTACATGCATTGTAGATTAGCTAGTGTTTGTGAGTAAGATTGACAACTATTATCAAGTACTCTAGGTTTAGTATGTGTACCTTATCCGCTTTCACTAGTAAGATTGAAAACTATTATCAAGTACTCTAGGTTTAGTATGTGTACCTTATCCGCTTTCACTAGTAAGATTGAAAACTATTATCAAGTACTCTAGGTTTAGTATGTGTACCTTATCCGCTTTCACTAGCCTGGGAAGCAATCATGGCACTGCCAACTTTGCTTGAGATGTTGCCTGATGAGGTCTTTAAAGGAGGCTTTGGATGATGTGTTTTGAATGCTAGTGGGGACAGAGTTCCATTTTTTTAGCCACAGAACTACTATATAGTGCATCTCCAAAGCTATTGTAGCTGTTGGTGACTTCTAGTAGTAGTTTGCTTGATGATCTAAGAGGCCTTTTGACTGAGTGATATTGTACTATGTTTTTGAGGGCTGGACACTTATTGGGGAGGTAATAGATTGAATGACAGAGGCAGAGCTGATTGTAGGTTAGGAGATTGGGTAGTTCAAGCCAGTGGAGCTGTCTCAAAGCAGTACAGTGATGAGTTCTATATGAGCAATTTGCAGCAAAGCAGGCAATTCTGTTATAGCAGGCTTCCATTTTGCTTAGTTCAGTTTTGTTGAGATTAGTCAGAATGGGAGATGCATAGAGTAGGGTGGATAGAAGTTTGGAGCGAGCAATGGCTGATCTTATGTTATTGTTAAGAAATGGTTTGATACGGTAGAGTGATCCCAGTTTGGCATGTACTTTTTTAATTGTTAAGTTGAGATGATTATCAAGTTTTAGGTGGGAGTCTATGGTTATCCCCAATAGCTTAGCCTTTGCCACTGGAGTGATTGGAGTAGCATTTGTGGAGTAGATAGTGAATTGACTGTTATCAGTGTTTTTGTTAGAACTGGTTATAATTATAAGCTGAGTTTTCTTTGGATTGAGGATAAGTTGGGCTTTGGTAAGGTAGTTTTCAACATCAGAGAATGCTAGTTGAGTTGTTTGCAGGTGGGTGGGAATGTTTTGTGCAGCACAGATTAAGGTAGTGTCATCTGCATACTGAATGTTAGATGCATGCTGTGTGGAGGTATATAGGTCATTTGTGAAGATTGTGAATAGTAGTGGTACTAAGATAGAAAGTGTAAGGGGTTGGTTATGGAGCGGATGTGAAAGGGAAGCTTGTTCCAAGCCTGAGCAACAGAGCGTTTGTAAAGTAGTTTGCCTACATTTTTTAGTTATGGGCAGCTGAGGAGAGAGATCATTTTCCCATTTCACAGCTTGGTACCTGTCAGTTAAGTAGCTTTGGAACCAGGTAAGAGTGGAATTTGATAGGTGATATTGGTTTAGTTTGTTTAGCAGGATTTTTATTTTATTTTATTTTTATTTATTTATTGACATTTGTTAACCGGGTTGGTCCAGCTGGGCTTGTGACCCATTTTCAAAGGAGACCCGAGGAGAAAAGCTCCAATCAAAAAGGTGATATACAATTAAAAAGCAGAATACTGTTTCACTAATCACAGTATTTAAAGCAATAAATAGAAATATCAAGAATAATTTTGCATGTTGATCAATATACTAATGTAACATATAGTGTGTGTTATAGTTGGTAGAAAGCAGGCACAATAGGTAACATAGGAGAGCACGCAATAATGTATACACAAACAAGTAAAATTTTACAAGAGAGTTTCTGTGCAGTCATTCACATTTGAGGGAAAAACAGTAAGAGACACCTTACGATAATTAGACATAACAAAAATAATTTTGTATGTTGATCAATATATCAAAGTAACACAGAGTGTGTTATAGTTAGTAGAAAGTAGGCTCATTTAGTCACAAGAAAAGCACACAGTAATGTTATATACATAGATATGTGCAATTTTCAAAAAAGTTTTTGTGCAATCATTCACATTAGAGGGATAAGCAGTAAGAGACACTCTAGAAGGAGTGGTGCAGGAAATATGGTGGTGCAAGAAGTAGGGGAGAGAGGCATCTAGGAGAGTGATAGAGGACTTATGTTGAGTCATAGCAGGGACAGGTCTTGGAGTTATGAAGGTGAGTCTTTAGTTCATTTTTAAAGTGTAAGGGGTGGGTTATGGAGCGGATGTGAAGGGGAAGCTTGTTACAAGCCTGAACAGCAGAGTGTTTGTAAAGTAGTTTGCCTACATTTTTGTTTGGTTGGTAGATATCTAGTAGGTTCTGGTTAGAGGCACGGAGGGGCCGAGTTGGGGTATAGGGGGAGATCAAGGAAGCAAGAGATGGGCAGAGTAATGGTTTGTAAAGGATAGAGTGTAGCATTAAA
This sequence comes from Protopterus annectens, assembly GCF_019279795.1. Lineage (NCBI taxonomy): Eukaryota > Metazoa > Chordata > Ceratodontiformes > Protopteridae > Protopterus > Protopterus annectens. The sequence goes on along the minus strand of NC_056727.1, from coordinate 361,599,166 downwards.
AACTGAGATAGCTGCGGTTGTTGGGAGAGTTCAAGCCATTGGAGAGAGGTTAGTGAAATACAGTGATGTGCATTGAAAGGAGAGTTTGTTATAGATTTAGCTATTTTGTAGAATGTGTGTTGGAGTTTGTTTAGTGTTGTGACCTGAATATTGGTGAGAACTGGGGTGGCATATAGGAGGGAGGGGAGAAGGAGTGCCTGTGCTAGGGTGAGTCTAGAGTTGGGGGTTAGAAATGTTTTATTCCAATGTAGTAGGCCCAGTTTCTGATGTGTTTTCTTAATACATTGAAGTATGTGGAGGTTGCATTTAAGCTTGTCAATGATGACCCATGGTGTTTAGTGTGGGTATCAGGTTGGATGATAGTGTTGTTAGAGGATTGGCTAGAAAAGGTGGTTTTGTGATGACAGAGGGAACGGGGGAGGAAGAGTAGGAGCTTAGTCTTTTTGGGTTAAGGATGAGTTGATTGCCTGAAAGCCATTTTTCAGTGAATAGGAGGGCTTGTTGAGTGAGGGTATGGAGCTCAGAGATACAGTTTGAGATAGAGATGAGTGTAGAGTCATCTGCATATTGAATGAGGGTAGATTCTTTGCAAGATGTGAACAGGTCATTGGTGAAGATATTAAACAGAAGGGGACCCAAGATGGAGCCTTGAAACATCCCAGTTGGAACAGGGAGGAAATGAGAGGAGAAAGAAAGCCATTTGATGAATTGCTGCTTACTGGATCGGTAGCTAGAGAACCAAGCTAGGGAGGTGGGAGATAGGTTGAGTTTGGCAAGCTTAGTGAGCAATAAAGGATGTGAGACTGTATCAAAAGCTTTGGAAAGGTCAAGGAAGAGACAGGATGTGAGTTTGTTGTTATCAAGAGCCTCAGTGATAGTGTGTGTGAAAGAGAGTAGAGTAGTAGTTGTGCTATGGTTGGGGCGAAAACCATGTTGTGTGGGAGTGAGTAGGTTGTGCTGGAGGAGGTGATTTAGGAGCTGAGTATGGATACATTTCTCTAGGATTTTGGAGAGGGGGAATGGAATGGCAATTGGATGGTAGTTAGCAGGGTCTGTGGAATTCCCACCTTTATGTAGCGGAATAGTACAGAAGGATTTCCATAAGGTAGGCATGGTGGATTCAAGGATAGATCTGTTAATTAGTATAGATACAGGGTAGGCAATAGAATCAGCAGCAAGTTTGAGGAAGGAAGGAGGTAGGTTATCAGTGGATGGGGAGCAGGGTTTAAGCTTAAGGAGGAGTGATCTGATGTAAGAAGTGGAAATGGGGTGAAAAGAAAAAGGAGTTGTGTTAGGGGGGTCTGGAGGAGAAGGAACTGAAGTAGAGTTAGAGTTAGAGGGTTGGAGATTCTGTATGGAGTTAATGAAGTGTTGATTTAAGAGGGTAGCAGTTTCCACAGGGGATATGCTTGGGTAGAGGTAGGAGATGGAAGGACTACCTGGAGACAGAATCTTGTTCAGGGTTGATCAGAATTTACAAGGGCTGGATTTATTTTTGAGTTGAACTGAGCTATAGTAGGACTTTTTGTCATTTGTAGTTTTTTTTTTTTGTTAGGTTTCTTAGTTGTCTAAATTTGAGTAGTAGGGGAAGTTGTTTTGTTTTGGTCCAAGCCTTCCAAGCACTGTCTCTTTGTTGCATAAGGGACCTAGTTGCCCTGGAAAGCCATGGGGCATAATTTGATTTTAATCTGATCTTTCTAGAGGGGGCTAGAGAGTTCAAAGTATTAAGGAAGATGCTATTAAATGTACCTACAGCATCGTTGAGAGGGAGTTTTCTAAGTATGGACCGGGCTATGTTAGAAAGAGTAGAATTGAATTGCGAGGCATCAAAATTGGATGGTTTACGGCAGTCTTTGACCAGGTGGGTTTTGGGAATTTGGCAGGAGTATCTTAAGACAGAGGTAGGGAGATGGTCACTAAGGGAGTCTGGTAAGGTAGTGGGATTGTGGTAGTGGTGGGGGCAGTTGGTAAGGATCCAGTCGATAGTTGAGCTGGATGAGGAATGTTTTTGGAAGCATGTGGGGGATGATATCAGTTGATGAAAACCATGTAAGTTAATACTGAGTTGAGGAGAGTTGGTAGTAAGTTTGGACCAGTCTATGTTCATATCCCCTAGGATAAGGGTTTCGTAAGGTAAGGTGAGGGAGAACCAGGACAGGATATTTTCCAGGATGGGCAGGTTATTTCCAGGGTGGAGATAGATATAAGCAACTGCAATTTTTTTATGGGGGTTCAAGTGGCAGTTTAAGATGATAAGTTCAGCTGGGTGAAAGTCAGGAATAGGTGAGGATAGAGTTGAGAAGTTTAAGCTGTTGGAGCAGAGGATGGCAACACCACCTCCCTTTTTATGAACTCTATCAGAGCGATAGATGTTGTAGCCTGGTGGTAGAATCTCGCTATTGGAAATATGCGGTTTGAGCCAAGTTTCTGACAAGGAAAGAATATGATGGGTGGTATGAACTATCCATGTGTGTAAGTCAGTGATTTTTGTTAGTTAGGCTCTGACTATTTAGAGAGTGTATAGTTAGGTATTTTGATAAGGGTATGTTTTGTAAATGGGGACGTTGGTGGTGAGAAGTGCATTGGGGGGAAAGGGAGTGGTGTAGGGGATGTTGTGGTGAGGGTAGAGGATGTGGGGCCTGGGTTGGGATGGATATCACCAGAGCAGAGTAGGTTGTGTGGGAGAAGAGAGAGTATAGTAATACATAGGTGGAATTTATAAAGCTTTGGTTTAAGATTGTTAGTTGGTTTAGAGATTTTGAGTATAGAGTGTTTGTACAGACATGTTGTGGAAAAGTTAAATAGGGTTGGGGAAATAGTTATAGAGGGAGTAGTTGGAAATATGTTGTGGGTATAGGAGGTAGGAGAGAGTGGGAATGGATTGTCAAGAGTATTGTGGAAGGAGGGAGCAGCAGAGAGAATAAGCAGGAGTAATGTAGAAATGAGAAGGTGTTTCATATTTAAGTTTAGAGGATTTAGAACGTGATTAGAGAGATGAAGGTCAGGAAGTAATGGAAGGTATGAGTGACAGCAGTTGAAGGGTGTGGTTTTGGCAGGAAGTGGTTAGAGATTGTTGGTTGGGAAAGGAAGGGGAGGAAGTGGTTGGTATAAAGGAAGTTGTTGCAGGGGTGGGTGGGAATGGGGGTAGGGTAGAGGAACGGAGTGAGCCCGAGTGTAGCGAGGGTGAATGGAGCGAGGCTAAGCCCACCACTAGGACTGAAAAAAGTGGCACTAAGAGCAAACAAAAAAAACTAGCAGCTGTGCAGTACTACAATGGGTAAGTATGTAGACAGCAAATGTTAGGAAAATGGCTTAGGAGCACCGAGAGGAGGAAAACAATAGCAGCTCTGTTGGAGTCTTAGGATGTCCCAAACCTCATGAAATTAGTATAAGGCTGCAAGCTTTAAAAGTAAATTAGGTATAGCACAGAGGACAGGCCTGGAAAAGAAAACATATAGTGCAGACAAAGTTAATCTGTCTTGGTAAGTACACCGTAGGGAAGTAATTTACCTGGATGTCTGCTGAAATCTAGTGGTTGACATAACACATAAAAAGATGATTTATCTCATTGTGGACATGAAAGGGGAAAAAGACTACCAAGGGCAGTAATTACAGATATGGTCTGATAGTTGTCTTGCAAGCGTGCACCCCTGGGCTAATTAAAAAAATTAAAACAGTAGATAACTTAGGCTGAAATACATTAAATATGCATTGTAGTGCAGTTATGAGGTCGGGCTGAGGCAGGTTTTTAAAATTGCCGGAGGAAAGCCTGTGCAGGAGAAGTAATTCTTGTTGGGAGGTTTTCACTGATAAAGGAGGCACCCCGAGCACATGGAGACTAGACTGAGCTCTTGAGTGATGCAGTTGGGCTGAGGCAGGTTTTTAAAATTGCCGGAGGAAAGACCGTGCAGGAAAAGTAATTCTTGTAGGGAGGTTTTCACTGATAAGGGAGGCACCCCGAGCACATGGAGACTAGCAGATTGGCACACTCACAGTGGACAAACAAATGCAGGGTCCATGGATCAGGACAGCAAGAGGGAATTTTAAAATATATAGATATAGATTTGGTGTGAGACTGTGTCAAATGCTTTGGACATATCCAAAAAAAGAGTTGACACCTGCAGGCCTTCATTTTTGAGATGGTTTACTGTGTCTGTGAAGCAGAGGAGGACTGTACTGGTAATATGGGCAGGTCTGAAACCATGCTGAATAGGTGACAGGATGTTGCTGTCTAGGAGATATTTTAGCATCTGGGTATGGATGCATTTTTCTAGGATTATGGCCAGGGGGGAGAGTAAAGCAATGGGTCTGTAGTTATTAAGTTCAGTGGAGGTCATGCCTTTATGTATGGGTGTAACATAGGATATTTTCCAGAGTTTGGGCACATAGTTTTCAACAATTGATCTGTTTATGAGAGTGGAGATTGGGATAGCAATAGTATCTGCTGTGAGATTCAAGAAATAGCTGAGGAGTAGGTTGGCTGCTGTTGAGGTTTTTAGTTTGGAGAGTATGCTTTTGATTGAAGTGGTAGAAACTGTTTTGAGGGTAAAGCTTGTATTAGTGTTATTTGTGTTGGGGGATAGTGAGAAAGGAACTGTCCTGTGATACTAAGGATAGAACTGAGTTTACAAAGTGGGAGATGAATTGTGTTTAGATGGGAACTTTAGTGTCAGGGGTGGTTGGTTTGGGGGTAGCCTTTTGGGTGGCTTTTAGTAGCTTGTTTACATTTTTCCAAAATGTTTGGGGGTTGTGTTGGTATTTAGTTTGTAATGTCATGTAGTAGGATTTTGTGTCCAGCCTAATGCATTTTTGCACAGTTGTGCAGTTCTTGGTACTTAGTTAGGCTTTGTGTTTCTTTGTTTTGTTGATAGTAAAGCCAGGCAGTGTCTCTGGACTTGAGGATTTGTTTGGTTTCTTTACTGAGCCAGGGGTTTGTAGAGGTTCTAACCTTGATTTTGTGCAATGTAGCGACAGTGTCTAGGTGTTGTAGAAATGTTTTGTTGAAATATGCTACAGCCTGGTCAAGTGGGAGGGTTTTTAGGGGAGTCCAGTCACAGTTACAGAGTAAAGTTTTGAGGACCTCAGGAGAGAATTGTTTTGTGTTTCTAGTGCATATATAGTTAGTGGTTTTGCATATGCTTGTTCTACTACATATAAAGTATATTATGTTGCGGTCATACAATTTAATACTAACATACCTAAATCCTCACTAGTGTATGCATACTGTAAAAAGATCATATTATGTTGTGATGTCCACCCAAACCCAGGTCCCATCTGCTTCTCTTCTCCACCCACTCCCTTTTCTATTGTTACAGCATCTACTAAAAATTTGAAAATCATATCCATGAGTATTCAAAGTATAGTTAACAAAGTCTCTGAATTTCATTCCTGAGTCTCTCATTACTCCCCAGATATTATTATTCTTACAGAATGACCACCCAAACCAAATATAAATGACTCTGCAGTTCTCCCCCCTGGCTATACTATCATCTGCTCTGACAGATTAAATAAAAAGGTGGTGCTGTAGCAATCATGTTCGCTAATCATATCTCTGTCTCTCTTTCTAGTTCTCTGCCTAAATTCCTCTCTGCTTAGATCTTTGTCTCTCACTGTAAATTAAATGAGCACAACACACTATGTATAATTGCTTACATATTCCCTCAGGAACTAATATCCATATCCTGAAATACATCCTACACTTTGTATCTAGTTCCATTTTTCATGAAATAATAATTTCTGGTGATGTCAATATTAACTGGCAATACCTTTACAACTCTCCAAAAACTCTCTAAGACTCCTGTTGTTGATCACCATCCCACCTGTATTCAGAGACTAGCAACTCACTATATCAAACAGTACCCTTATAAAGACTGTTGTAACCTCTCAAATTACAATTCCAAGATCTTTAATGACATCCTTAAAAACATTAATTGGTTCATCCCATATTCCCTACCACTGAATAATGCTGTTCTAAGCTTTAATACAGTAGTGATTAAAATTCTCAATATCCTTGCTCCTATAAGAAAAAGAGAATTAAATTCCCCCAATCACCCTGGCTATCCATTTTTTAGCAGACAATTAATGTATAAGAGTGACAAAGCTAGGATAAACTGGCAACAATACACATCTCAAGCTGGCCTGCAGGCCTACAAACAACTACAAAACATGACCAAAAAAGTTACTGCTGATAAGAAATATTATTACTTCAATCCACAGGATAACCAAAAACACAACTCCCCCCAAATTGTGGTCCATTATCAAGAAAATATTATACCCTAGAACTCCTAGTACCCATAACCCTTGCCCAGACATCTCATAACTAAATATCTTCTCTTTTAATAATCTGAGTGCTCCTTATATAAAGTATAGGAAAAAAACGTATACATTTGCTTCCAAAGATCTTATACATAATACAATATATTTCTATTCCCCCTACAGGTTCTTATATTAAAAAATTAACATACTGATTAAAAACTTTTTGTGGCATCCAATAATGCCTAGAATTGCTTTGTCCTATCATATGTATAGCTGGGAAAATGGAGGTATATCTTTACCAAATTTAGAACTTTATTCAATTTATTCAGTTATTAAAACAATTGCTTATCTTATAGATATAGAGTATTTTGCAAAATGGAAAAAAAATATGTTAAATTTATCCCATAATACCAAAAATAAAGATAATAATAATCTATCACAGCTAATAAATAATTAATTTATATGGAATTTGAGAGAATACTTTTCCAATTATTCCACTCAAATGTTTAAATCTACTTATGCAACTTTAATTCTAAAGGCCTTTAAAAACTATATATTCAGGTTTAGAATCTTTGAGAATTGGTTGTTCCTCATCTTTCCCATTGCCCACACACAAAGGATAATTCTCTCTGCAGATCATTCTAAAATGTTGCTATTTAAACAAAAAAACAATTACTATTTTGGCATCAAATGCTAATTAAAAATGAGACAAAATCTATTAATACTCTTATTGATGAATATAACCTTAACACTTTACTTTGGTCAGATTTGCAAGAGTTTAGAAAATATACTCTAGATAAGCTAATTTTAATCCTCTCAAATGCTATGAATTCAATACCCAAATGTATTCAATACTTGATTTTATATACTTATAATACATTACCAGTTAAAAATAGTATATCATATATCTATAGAGCAATTAAACAAGACCTGGATGTATATTCAGATAACTATTGGAATTCATTTTCTATAACCAATAGTTTTACTCCTTCAGAAATAGACAAAGTTAATTTCCTTCAGTCAGCCAGCAAAACCACTTCCTCCATTAAATGGAGAATCTTCATATGGAGATTTTTACATAAATCTTTCATCACACCTCAGAAAATGAGTAAGATAACTAAACAAGATATTGTTTGCAGGAGATGTATCTCAGTAACAAATGCTGTTTGGAACCATATATTTTATGACCGTGTACTATTAAAGAAATTTTGGGAAGAAGTTAACACTTTTTTACAGGCAATATTTACAGATAACTTTATGCTTACAAAATCACTTGTATTATTAAATACACCTGTTCCAGACTTCTAGTTGTTCTGAGGAAGTCTGGCTATTTCAGATGAAAGCGCTTAACCAGTGATTTTTGGTGTTTTTTACATGAAATAAACATTTTTTTGTTCGAGCCGAGGAATCTGTCAAATTGTTTCAGCTTTCTACTACCAGGCTGCTGGTGTTGCTGTCTTTTATATTGTCATTTTGTGGTGGTACGTTGGTAGTAGTTTGGTATGGAAAACAGCATTGACGACCCTCTGGCTTCATTGAACAATGATGAACTGTATAAAATCCGGACAGAGATTTCAGTTTTGAAGGAAGAAATGCTATGACTATCTGAGTTAGTGGGTCGTACCTGTACAGCCTTACAAACCCTTGAGGTGGGTAAAGTGAAGGGTGATACGAAGAAAGAGCGGCTGAATGAGGCGGACAAGCTGACGGATGAGCAGGAGGTTACACCTTCCGGTGATGGGATTAGTTCTGCAGATAAGCCGCATACCGTAACTCGTGTGGATATTAGTACACAGATTGACATTCCGAATGGACAGGCACAATGTCTTGACAATGTCAATCCGGCATCTCGGGATCTTCTGGCAAACTGAAATAAGGATATAAACATGAGCAATGTTTCAGTTAATGACTTTACTTTTGATTTTAGTCTGTTTCATATTCGGGATGAAGCGGAAAGATTAGGGGTGCGTCCTAAACGCCCGATGATAGCTAAAACCTATTCCGCAGCCACAAGGTCACAAATGGATAATTTTAAAGGTACTGGCATTTCTATTAATAATTCTAGCCCTTATTGTAATAAAGTGAACAGTTATCAGTATAAGAAGAAAAATAGAACAAATATTGCTAACAAAGTAACTGGTAGTTATGATAATGATTATTTGGACCGTTTTTTAAGCGATTACTATGATTTCAATAATAATGATGGACAATCGGAGAATTATGTTGTTGGGCGACATTTCAGTGATGCCAAGTCATCTATTAAGGACATGATATATGATTTAGGAAAGAAATTATTGACTATTAAAAGCTTGAAGATTGATAATGCTTATTTGTCCAAATATATTGCTATGCAGATTGTACCCAAATGTTTGAGGTTTTTTAAATTACCTATGGGTCTTGAGATAAATAATGGTGTTATTGGGGAATTCAACAAACTATTTGATAATTTTGGTCTTAGTTATATGAAGATTATTATTAAGAAAAATGATGAGAAATTATCTTGGTTATTGCAGGAGATAGACAAACTAAATAATGAAATTGTCAATAATGAGTCTTTTTCTAAGTGGAGTGATTTATATGATAAACAATTCATTTTAGCCGAACAAAAAGCCAAAAGTATTTTCCAAAGAAAAACTCGGAAAATTACACGTGATGTGGAGCAATATGCTGACAATAGGGCTTATATATGGCCCAAAGATTATCAGGTACCAGGAAGGGATAGGAATCATAGAAATATTGACAGGCAGGTGGATAAGGAATCTAATTTTCAAGGGGGCAGGTTTTATCCAGCTCCGAAAAGTTCATTTACACCATGGAACAGGAGAATGAGATAAATACATCTGATATTGATACAAGGACAATTGATGGTTCTAAAATTGATGATGGTATGTTTGATGTTACACATAATAAATCTAACATAGTTAATGCAAGCAATATACTTGACAAAAGTGAGGATAAAATTATATATACACTCAATGGGTTCAAAGTATTTAATTATACTAATGTTAACATCACTGAGGATTTTTTTGGGCTATTTTCAAAAGGGATGAAATTCATACCCACTGTTGGTTTCAACTTAGTTGATACTATTTTGGAATTAAAATTATATTGTAGGAGGTTAAATCTAGCTATTCAGTTTAAAGAGGCTAAACAGGATGCTAATTTAGTTGAATCTGGGTTACTTAAGAAGAAAAGTACTTATATTCCATGTACACATCCAGGTGTCGCAAGCTTTGAAAAAATGGCTAGTCATGATATATACAAGTTTAATAAATTATATAAGACTGATATAAATATTCAACGGAGTATTAATTATAATTTAACAGAAGGTGAACATGGATGTTTAGAGGAGTTTGTTAAGAACAATGCGGTGAGGGTAATGAAACCCGATAAGGGGGGTGGAATAGTGTTGTACTATAAGATGGATTATATCAATGAGATTTATAATATTTTACATCAATCAGGAAATTATGAAGCCATTTCATTAAATGAAATTAATATTGGGTATAAAAGAATTGATCTTGCTATTGAGGAATATTTGATTGATCATAGGATTTCCCATTTTAGCCACCATTATAGGTATACCAAAAGTCCATAAAAATTTATTACACCCCCCCTTTTAGACCGATTATATCGGTAGTAGGCCCAAAACATTTCCATTGGGTGTGGCAATTGATAGATGGGTAAAACCGGTGTATAATAACATCCCACATTTAATTAAGGACTCATGGATGTTCTTGGGGCACCTCACTCCTGATCTGTGGAGCAGTGAATTAGTATTTATAACTAGTGATGTTAAGGATTTGTTTTCCTGTATCCCCAATGATATTGGTTTGGAATATTTCAGTAACAGCTTAAGGAAACACTCCGATATGGAGTGGGATAGAATTAATCTCATCACTGATATGATGGGACTTGTTTTAGATCATAATTATATACATTTTGAAAGTGAATATTTCAGGCAAACCAGGGGTGTTGTGATGGGAGCATCTTGTGCTCCCATTTTCGCCAATCTTGTTATGTTAGAATGGGAAACGGAATTTTTGTTTAAAAGTGAATATTAGCAGTACGTTTCCTATTATTCCAGATTTTTAGATGATCTGTTTGTATTATGGAAAGACCCTATTGACAAGATAAGTTTATTTGTTGATTACATCAATAGCACTACAGATTTTTTTAGAATTCACTTATAATTATAGTGATAGTGGTATCGCTTATTTAGATACATATATTAGTCATGGTGAGCATGGATTCATATCGCAAATTTTTAGGAAAGAGACTTTTTCGAATGATTATTTAGAATTTAGTAGTAATCATCCATCATATATGTTTAAGAATGTGTTTAAGGGGCAATTTATTAGGGCTGCCCGAATGTCATCTACAGAAGGAATTATGCATAAGGAGTTGGAATTAATTAAGTCTAAGTTTATTATCAGGGGGTATCCTGTTCCACTTTTATGTGATGTTGTCCGGTATGTAGGGAACGAGTGGGGTAAAAAGTATATTCCCTTGCTGGGAAATACATCAAGCAGCTCCTTCAATAATGATAGGAAAATGAATTTTTAATCGGGTAATCGGGTATGTGTGCTTATGTACACCCCAGTGGTACATTATATTAAAAATATAATTATGGATAATTGGAAGTTAATAACTGTGGATGATGAATTAACTAAATTGTTGGGCATTCAGCCGAATTTTGTATTTAAAACAGGATTCAGTATTAAAAGACTTTTGGAATATGGGGTTGATAAAAATGGGAATAAAAAGGTGAAAAAGACAACAGCAGGAACCTAAAAATGCGGAGCATGAAAACAATGTTATTTTATAAATGAAGTGGAAGGTATTAAACTTGATAATTATAATAAGACATACATCAAATGTAGGATTGGCAATTGTAAAACCAAATTAGTGGTTTATTTAGCTGGTTGTATGACATGCTCCACATTTTATATTGGTAAAATGGAGAGACAGCTTAAGAGACGTATATATGACCATTTATATAGCATTAGGGTCAAAGATAATAAGAACGCCCTTTATCGCCATATAGCCAAGAGTGGAGACAATCATTTCAGATTTGTTATTATTGATCAAGTTAATATACCCCCAGTAGAAGGAAATTACAAGGCTCTTTTAGCTATGAAGGAGAGTAGATGGCAGATGCTTACTGATGCTACTAGATATCCGGGCATTAACGAACATATTAGTATTAAGCCTTTTTTGACTATGGTCAAGTAGTTTAGTAGGTCCTAGATTGTATTATTTATTTTTTAGGGTCATTGTTATTGCTGTTTTTTATACAATTTTTTATACAAATTGCATTTATTGTATTTACTTTCACTACATTTGTTTTACATTTCATGTTTTATAGTATTATGGTTAAGCTATACCATCAGTACTTTGTTTGGTGTATTCAATTTTACAGGGAATTATGTTTATATTATGATATACCAGCACCTATATTTATACACTAAATGTGTGTTAAAATATGATTTTATATTTAGTAGTACTTTTTTTATGCATATATATTCTATTTTATATTATATTTTATTATATTATATTTGTAATTCAGTGTGTGGTAGTTAGTTGTGGATTGTTATTTATGGTATTAAATTATTTATTTAGGGTACTGTTCGTTTAAAAGTCAACTGAGATTTTGGTGCCTAAAAGGTTATTTAAACAATTCAGAACCACCTTCTAGTTGTTCTGAGGAAGTCTGGCTATTTCAGATGAAAGCGCTTAACCAGTGATTTTTGGTGGTTTTTACATGAAATAAACACTTTTTTTTGTTCGAGCCAAGGAATCTGTCAAATTGTTTCAGCTTTCTACTACCAGGCTGTTGGTGTTACTGTATAAATAAAAACAAATATTCTTTGCTCTGGTCTATACTGTCCATTGCCAGGAAAACAATTACAGGAAACTGGAATTCTTCATCAGCTCCCTCATATAAAGAGTTTAAAGGTCTTCTCTTGGAAATATCTAAGAAATGTTAACTATCAAATCTAAATCTACAAGGAATACAAAATTATATTACAAATGGGAACATATACTTCATTCTCTAACACCTCTCTCTCCACTTCCACTCCCTATTCCACACCCACTAACCCCTCTTCCTCCTCTTCTACACAAACCCCATCCTCATCTCCACTACCCCAAAAACCTACAGGTACTATAAAGAAACTTCTTCAGAAATTGAAACCATGTACCAATGCTCCTGACAATATCCCTTCTTACTTTCATTAGCATCTTAATAAATCAAGAATGCACAGTTCCCAAATCTGGAAACAAGCTTTTATTATACCTCTACACAAAGGGGCAACAACAATAACATTAGCAATTTATAGCCATCCTGTCCCCATTTCTAAACTCCTTGAAAAATGTGTCCAACTTCAACTTCTTCCACACCTCCTAGACAACCATCTCATTTGGTTTCAGACCTAATCATAGTACTATGACTGCCCTCCTCTCCTTCCTTGAAACTGTAAATAAATGACCTCTCCAAAGCCTTGACACTATCTCTCACAACCTGCTCTGAACTAAACTTTCCAAACTCCACCTATCTTCCTCCTCTCTGAACTGGTTCTCTAGTTACCTTTCCAACAGAAATCAAGCTGTAAAATGGAAAAAATCTACCTCCTCCTACTGGGTCCTATTCTCTTCATTATATTTACAAATGACTTCTACAAATCAATTCCTTCCTCTAGCATCATCCAATATGCAGATGATTCTACTATCATCTGTTCTGCCTCTTCTATCCCTACACTACAAAAACTTACCCAAGAAGCTTTCCACAGAGCAATGGATGCAAAGTAATCATCTAGCTCTCAATGCCACTAAGACCAAACTTATGTTATTTACTCCTTCAAAAGTTATCCCAACTCACCCCTTGAAATAGTATCAGAAACTAAACTACTGGGGGTCCAAACTGACAACCTACTGAAATTCAACTCCCACCTCCAAATAAACATTAAAACACATAAAAACTTGGGACACCAAAATCTCTCTACCTCCTTTCTTATCCCTACTAACTAATCTTCAGTCCTCTTTAAGAAAACAGCTTACTTCCTGCTATAACAAAATGCAATTTCGCCACCAGCCATAAGTCCTCAACTCACCACTGTGTCTCACATCCAACTAACTCTAGCCCATAAACTTATTCTAAACCCCTCACTCTGTCCCTCCCTTTCCTCTGCTTTTAAAATGCACCTCCCTAGTAGAATTCTAAGGTCAAACAATCAAAATCTACTTGAAGTACATAAACCTACTTATCCACCAGGAAAAAGCCTCCTCCTGCCTCGCTGCCTCTGAACTCCCCACCACTATTCCACACCACCTCTAAACCACGTCACCTCAAAAGTCTCTCTTCTTCTCTAGCACAACAACACACAATGCTCTTGCTCCCCCACCCACATAACTAACTCTACTAAATCTCCTTCTATACCATAACTATCTATGCTCTCTAATCTCTATTAACTTGTCTCTATTACTTGTTGGTCACTTCTTAATTGTATTAACTGTTATGACTGCTATTATACATGTGATAAGTTTTGCTCTTTCCTGCCTAAACAGTACCAATAACTCTCTGTACCTAGATTGTTAATGTAAACTGTTGAATGTATATCTGCTTGTTTTGGAGCTTTTCTCCCCAGGACTCCATTGAAAACGGGTTCATTATGGCCCAATGGACTATCCTGGTAAACCAACTGCAATAAATAAATAAATAAATAAATATACATAAATTATTACTTAAAGAACTGGATAAATGATTAATGGAATAACCTTTCTTTTTTATCTTTTATTCTTTATTTCTATTTTTTCTTAACTTAATTGATCTTGTTGTTTGATATATAGTGAACATCATTGTATATAGTTTTTTGTGCTATTATAGTTATTGTATTAATATTTTCTTTTTTAAATATTGTACTTTAAAATTTCAACTTATTCAATTTTTTTTCAAATTATCTGTTCATTATATTAATGTTCTCAATAAAGCTGTTAAAAAAAACTTATACATCTCTTTTTGTAGGTTGTTATGGTCCTGTGTGTATAATCGATGTGGATCCACTATGAAAGACCCTTCATTTGCCTTTTGGTTCATTATACTGTTTTATACATAACATATTTATATCATGAGCTCTTTTTCCCTTGGCTGATTTGCTTCCATTCATTTTATTTACCCAATCCCTCTGGCTCACTAAATGCAGTTTGAATGTGCTGACTGGTAAATTCCAATAGGACAAAAATTGCAAAGGAAAACAATAAAAAAAAAAATGAAGCAATACAACTAGAAATGAGTCTGCATGCCGTCACACTACCACAGACAAATATTAAAAACAATTTATTCCATTACATATTAATGCAAAGGGGAGGGAAGTCTCCCTGTACACTATGCCTGCAAACATCTATGCACCACTAGCTAATTCATGTCAGTGTCATAACAAGGAACAACTGCAGAAATGGAATTGTATAGTACAGCCCTAATAAAACGAATCAAAGCATGTCCCAGGCATAACTGTATCAAATCTGAATTATTTAATGCCACACAAGTTATCAAATTAAAATAAAAAGAAAGAAAACAATAAAATACTGCTTGACATTTGGCATTGCACAAAAGCAGAAGTAATATTAATAACTATAACATCCCACTTAAAACATGCATTCTATTCTACTCTGCCTTATAATTGAATTAGCTTTTCCAAAACTATGGTATAAAATGTCACAACATCACAGTCACATGGTCATTCTGCCTCTAACTGCACTCATTACAATGCAAAATGGTGACAGAAATTTTCTCAGCTTCTTCTGAGAGAAATACTGTATTCAGGGTACAAGGGAGCTAGAAAGGCTCACTACAGCAAAAACGCCACTACATTTTCATACTTCTTTACTGAGCCTGCACTGAATTACAGTAATAAACAAGCAACTGATTATTTTAGAAGATACAAATGTCACTTTCACAATTTCACTTACAAAGCATATTAAATTCAGTTTAGAAAACAAAAATCATTCTTTCGGGCAGCATGGCACTTTGATTTAGCATCTGAAAAAAAAAATACCAGTCCGGAACTAAAGCAAATGAAATTAAATGAAACTAAGCAGAATGCAGTATAGACAGGAGCATATTGACAAATAACAGCTATTTAAACAGGATATATACTTACACGCACACACCTACTTATAACCTGCTACTTCTTACACACACTTGTCTTAAAAACTTAAACACAAACACACCTTCTTATTATCTACTTCTTCTTAGGGTACCTTGCCATATGTGCTTAGAGAGAACTGTCAATCACAGATGACCAAGTAGACCTAATAAACCTGTTACCTAATTAAGATAGGGGACAGTGTGCAGGACTGCTAAGTATAGCTTTGAATAAATACATAGACCTTGCAATATATCTACTTCATGTGGAATCAGATTTTAAATATAACATTAATTAAAGGATTTTAGCAGCTTAAAGTTAGCAGAAATTAGAATATGTCAGTGAAAAAGAAGCAATAACAATGTTTTCAGGGAATGCATATGATCCAGTCAACCATAGTACTGTAATTATAAGCAGATGCAGAAAAAAATATGAACAATTTATTGGACCTGAACTATGTCATATAACAAAGGACACAAAACCAGACAGGCTGATACTAAGCATGCTATTCTCTAATGACAGATTAAAAAACAGTCATGTCAGTATGGCAATCCCTATCAAACCATTTGTGGAGCATACAAATTACAAAATATTATTTCATAGTTACTAATTTCAAGCCATTAGAACTGCACTAAAGATCAACATATTATGAAAATTACAATTATCTTATGGTTTTCATCTGATAAAACCCTGGCAAATTACTAGTGCTGGGCATTCAAAGTGCAAAAAAAAGTATTTAGTCTTTATGTCTTGGGAAAAAAAATTGCAATGGCAACTTGGCAAGTAAAAAAGAATAGAACAAAGACACTGACAACCAGTATGTGATGTTGCAGTCTGCATTTCAGACCAAACTGTGATGAATGTAATGTAATACATACAGATGAATGATTAAAATTTAAAGCATTATGCTTGAGGTGATGATTGTGCTTTCCCACTGGCATGCAGCAAATTGTTAATGGACCACTTGCTGTTATAGAAATAGAATCAATTATATTTGTGGAGCATCAAATTCTAAAGACTCAAATTGAGGAACACTACTCCTAAAATGGTACATTTAAGAAGTATGACACTGTTCATTAAGGGGTGATATAAAACACAACCCAACCAGCTGGTTTCCCATCTTCTTCACTTCTAAAGTATGCATGCAACATTCTTAATAATAACATCCAGATTTAGGTAAGCTAAGGTTAACATTTTTTCAGGGGAAAATATAACTAATTCAAGCTCCAAATAACACCCTTAACAAAACATAAGTACATTATGAGACTGTTGAGACATAAAGGAAAATAAATGGTACTTCGTACACTTGTACACTTTTGCTTTTCATAGGTTCATAGGTAAGTACTAGGCTATTGGCCCTATGGCCTATATAAGCCTAGCCAAAAAGGTACCCTGGCTTTTGCCACCCAAGAAAATTATTTTCCTGTGCCCCTGTTGAGCAGAGCCACAGAAGTGATCCCTGGGGAGAATTTCCTATTTCCCATCCAATCATCAAGATTTTTCTTGAAGAGTGCTAATGAGGAGCTTTGTTTGATATAGATAGGTAGTTTGTTCTAGAGTATGGGAAGTCTCTGGGACAGAAATCTATCCCTTCAGCATGTTCTGTTTATTGTGATGACAAAGTTTAAGTCCCTAGAGCGTGTAGCTCAAAGGGATTGGGATTTCTTTAAGTGGAGCATGTCCTACAGCTCTGGGTTTGACATAGCTTTGTATATTAGGCAGAGATCACCTCTGAATAGGTGGTATGCAACGAAGTAAAGCTGGAGTTTTTTGAGACGGTCTGCGTAGGGCATCTGTTTGAGACTGGTAATCCTCTTTGTGAGATATTTCTGTGGCCTTTCCAGTTGTTGTAGATGTCTTGTGAGGTACATACCAAAAGGGGAGTTGTACTCTATAATGGGTCTAATGAGTGATGAGTAGTGGGGAACAATGACCTCTTTTTTCCTGGATGAGAAACCTTTTGTGATGAAGTGTGAAATGTAGAAGGATTTCCTGACCACTGTGGTGATGTGATTATCAAAGGAGAGACTACTGTCCACCTGTGTCCCATGATCTCTTATCATACTTTTGGTGTTAAGTAGACTACCGCCTATGTGGTAGGTCATGGGTACAGAGTTTTTACCAAAGGGGATGACAATGCACTTTTTGGCATTGAACTTGAGGCCAAGGTTTTGACATCAGGCATCTTTCTCAGTGAGGCCCTTTTGTAGGATGTCCACATTGTTAGGAGTTTTGATTATGGCTCCTAGTTTGAGTCCTCTGCAACCTTCATTAGCCAAAGACCTTCTGTGTTAGCCTGTACTTCAGAGAAGTAGAAAGCAAACAGGAGAGGACCCAGGACTGAACCCTGTAGTACTCCGCTTGCCACTGGTCTGAAGTCAGATTTGGAGTCTGCCACTTTCACAGTGTGGGTTCTGTCAGTGAGCCAGTTGGCAACCCATCTTGTGACATAGGGATTTATACCTAGTTTAGTGAGTTTATCTATAATTCCAGAGTGGGGGATGGTGTCAAAAGCCTTGGCAAGATGTAGATAGGCTGTGTGAACCACCTTACCCTCGTCTATGACTTTGGTGACTGCTTCAAAGAAGTCTATCAGGTTTAGAAGACATGATCTGCCTTTTATAAACCCAAACTGGGTGGGGTCCAGAGTTTGGAGATTACCAATGTCTTTGTTTATAAGTTCCACGATGGTACGTTCCATGGCCTTGCAGACCAGGCTCATCAGGCTAATGGGGTGGTAGTTCCCAAGGTCCATGGTGGCTCTCCCTTTGTGGAGTTGGATAACCATCGATTTGCACCATTCAGTGGGCACAAAGCCTGATGTGAGGCTATGACTGACCATGGTATTTAGGTGGGGTGCCAAACCAGTTCGTTCTGTAGTTCATGTAGAATGCAGCCTGGGATGTTGTCAGATCCCATGGATTCTTTGTTCCCGGCTTTGGAGAGTGTGGTTTTTACCTGTGCAGCCGTGATTACAGGAACTTTGCACTCTTCCGGTATAGATATGGGCCCTTTAGGGGGTGAGAGGGGGGTAAAGTTAGCATTGAAGCTATCTACCAGGATGTTGGCAATATCAGTTGGTTCTGTATATTTAGTGCCATTGTGCTGTAACTCAGAGCAGATCAGAGTGTTGCCATTGAGATTCTTGACATAGCTATAGAATGCTTTGTGGTTGTCTTTAGAATCAGTGGTGATTTTGTTTTCATAACTAGCTTTGGAGGATTTTGTGAGGGATCTCAGCTTCTTACTGAGGCTGACCAGGGAGTTCCTCCAATCGTGGGCTTTTACTCTTTTTTGCAACAGTTTCTTTCTTCTGTTGTAGAGTTTGTTTATGGCAGGGGACCACCAGATTGGCTTCCTTTTTTTTGGAGGATAGCATCTTGGTTGTGTTAGGGATAGCACGATCCATGCACTTGTGTAAGTACTTATAAAGTGTATTTGTGTAGGAATCAACAGTTGTACCTCTATTGTCCGTCTGCATGGGTGTAGTGAAGTTTGCCACTTCTGTCTTAAGAAGCATAGCCAACAGTAGTAACCTCAGTGAAGCAGTCATCCACTTACACACACCCAGATAGTGAGTACAGCAATATTCCCAGCAACTGGTATAACAAAGTATCTGGATTAACAGCCAGTCAGACATACAACTCCCACCACTGCTCCACCCTCAGATATTTAAACTGGCTTGAGTTAGCTCACTACCTCATGTTCCCCCAACACCTCCTTGCTCATAAAATGGTATATAAATCCTGATCCTGCCCAGCAACCAGCACCATTCTTAGCCATTACCTCCCTAATCACCCTCTTCTCTCATCTGAAAAACATCTCCTTGAAATCCATAAACTGAAAAAATCACTGCCCATATTCCTACTCAACAGCCAATGTCTGGAGCAGTATTCCTACAGATATTAGAGCAATTCCATGTAGTTACATATTCAAACAATCTCTAAAGAGATTTCTCATTAACTCCTAGCTCTGTACATATCCTATACCAGGCTGACACTGCCCGTTACTCCTTCCTTTCTCTCACTTCTCTTCCTTCTTCCTTTTCTTTCCCTTGCACTTCCTTTCCCCCTTTCCTTTGATCCCTTCTCTTATTAGCCAAAGCACCAGTTACGTTTCCGATAGCTCCCTACATTAACTCCATTTCCTAATCTCCCCCCAACTGCAAAATCTCTTTCCATTCTCTTAGACTTTTGCCGGTATTTAAAATGCTTAAAATCTTTACCTTTGGTTATCACTATTAATTGTACATTACTAGGTGTTCAATATCCTATGATTTGTTTGTGTCTTTTGGCTTTTCCTGGTTAAGGGTCGCCACAGCGGAACTCCGGTCCGCTAATGATTGGCAGTTGATTTTTACATACCGGCTTGCCAGGCCTGACGCACAACCTTCAACGAAGGTACGCCCATTCACGCATGTCTCCATGCAGAAGACACTCTAGCTGAGAATCGAACCGGACAGCGTCTTACTGTGAGGCGACAAGGCATATCCTATGATTGTTGTTTAATATTCACTGTATGACTTTCTGATCTGACTTTATTTATCCATTATGTCAATTCTACTATTTGTAACTGCACTGAATGTGATAATATTATATAGTTTATTAATTGAACTATGTATGTTGGAGCTTTTCTCCTCAAGCCTCCGCTGAAAATGGGATTCATGCCCAGTCGGACTTTCCTGGCAAACAAATGCCAAATAAATAAATAAAAAAATGTCATTGCTGTGCCTAGGATATACATTAACATTAAGGGGAGTATGATAAGGCAAATTCAGGGAGTAAACAGGTACAGAAGTTAATGGGGGACAGATATGCCAGTATGTATATTAAGATTACGTCAATAATGGAACTGGATTTGCTTGTCTCTAATTCTAGAGGATCTGAGGTGACAGAGCAACAAAGTTGCTGTATGCAGATGATGTGGCATTACAGGCATCCTGTGAGGGTGGGGGAATGGAATGCAAAACTGAAGGCACATGGAATGAAACTGAGTACAGATAAGGCAGTTGCAATGCCAGCAAATAGGGAAAATCAGAAGAAGCTGAGAACTGAGATAGAAGGGAAAGTAGTGGAGCAGGTTAACAGCTTCATCCACCTGGGAGTGGTGGTTGAGGAGAACGGAAGTCTGAAATAGGAGGTCAAGGCTAGAATCAGTGGGGCTGCAGACAGCTGGCACATAATGTCAGCAGTAGCATATGACAGAAGAAGGCCAAAGAAGCTGAATAGCCAGGTGTACAAAACAGTGGTGTGACCAGTACTACTGTATGGTACAGAAACCTGGACAGTTAAGGCAGAGCAGGTAAGGAAGTTAGAGGTGATGGAAATGAAGTGCTCGAGACTGGTGATAGGATACACTGTGTGGGACAGACAAACAGCAGAAGCCAGAGTAACTCCAATTGCAAAAAAGATCAAAGTGAACAGATTATGGTGGTTTGGGCACATGTATAGAAAAAGAAAAGACAATCTGGTGAAGAAGCTTTAGGACAGACAGAAAGCAGGTAAGAGAAAGTGAGAACATCCATTAAAGTGATGGATTGATTGTATGAGAGAAGACCTGTGACAGTCAGGAATGAGTGTAAAAAAAGGATGAAGACTGGCACTGAATCAAGAGAGATAGTGACAGGTGACACACCACCCCAGATACATGTAGAAAATGGGAAAAAGGAAGATGGCTGATGATGATGATGATGAAGAATTGTAGAGTAAATTCTGGAAAGAATCACAGAGACTTTTTGTGGAAAAAAATGCAACATATCTAAACTGGATTTCTCCTGCTTATACAAAAAAGCCAAAGGAATTCTGTAAGTTGCTGCAGGCCATTTGTAATATTTTCTTATATACTTAATTGATAGACACACCTAAAAGACTGAAAATATGTTTCTTAATGTT
The DNA here is from genome assembly GCF_019279795.1 of Protopterus annectens. NCBI lineage: Eukaryota > Metazoa > Chordata > Ceratodontiformes > Protopteridae > Protopterus > Protopterus annectens. Next base: position 361,577,877 of record NC_056727.1, on the reverse strand, counting down.
GCAAAGGTAATATGCCTGGTTGATATTGTTATATTTATTTTTGTACTGTGAAAGCAAATAAGTGTTGGCCAGTGGTAGCTGACCTTACCTGTATGGTTGCATACAGGAAAAGACTTTAAATATTACTACTATTGTGTGGAATGAAAACTCATTTCCTGTTTATGTCTGAACACTTTTCCCTTATCAGTAAAGTTTTATTGACTACTGAAATCTATGAACTCTGCAAGTTATGTGTATTAAAACAGCAAGAAGTATCACAAGTAGCAAAGAACGTGGGTAAAAGTTTTAGTTCTGCTACTGATAACCTTCTGGAATTTGTAGAAATTGTGCTACTGGAGCTATAAATGAAGTGCGTTGAATGTCTGGTCAGTTTGCAACAGCAGCCATAGCACTGCAACTAGCTCCATTGTGATGAGCCAGACAGTGACTGGATTGGGCATTTGAGGACTAATAACCCTATGTAGTAGCTTGACTTGGATTATGACATAGCAGCCTACCGGAGAACATTTGTGAGGTATTCAAAGAAGAAATACTGGCCCCAAACTTGGGGTGGGGGGCAGAATGCTGTCATCTCATCTAAAGGGTAAATTGATAAGGACTAACATGGATTTGGTTAACAATGATGTATGCAGTTATTTAAAACTAAAGAGAAATTTTAGCTAGGGCTGGTGTTTCACCTGAGACCAGGCATGTAGATTACACAACTGTACTTTCAATATGGATAAACCAGTAAGATCACAATGGCAGACAAAGCATGTGCTTAAATTATGGTTAGAACCTGATATAAATATTGTTAACTACATTTTAGAAATGCTGGCTAGAGATAGATTTAAACGGGTACTTCCTAGCAATTTAATAAAGTGAGTAGACAAGAGCGATCTATACGTTTTGAATAGTTATTTGTTTCATTAGAGAGACTATCATTACCTGAAAGATTTATGACTGAATTGCATGCATCAAAAACTAATAGTACATTTTCACTTAGATTCGTACTGAGATCTACAAACAAACAAAAGGTATTATTAGTTGAAGTAATTTGTTTTCTGTCCACTAGAAAGGGCTGTATAGCTAAGTACTCTTTGGTCAGTAATAGCAATGTTATTTATGCAAAGCCTGTTAATGCTAGTTAAACAGTTAATATTTAAGATGCACCTATATGTAAAGCCATGGAATTTACAGTGTTGAATTGGTATGTAGCAAAACTGTGGAACTGACTTTTTTGCCTGTTTGCTGTTGTTAAACTTATCAAATGTAAGGCAATTGTGGAAGGAAAATAATTACATGGCATGTTAGACTCAGGAGGCATAATCATACGTTAGAGCTCAATATGTGTGTAAGTAGAAAACTATTCATAACCAGAAATTTTAAGTTATATACATACAGGAGGACAAGATAGAGTACCCCATATCCTATGTGGAAATGTGGCCTCATCAGGGTAAGTCTTCCTTGCAGTTATTATAGCGCTTAACTTAACCCATGATATGGTAATTGGCCATAACTTTCAACAATTTAAGAAACTTCATAAACAGTTAAAAACTTTAAAAGGTGACAGGACTCAGGTCAGGATGTAAGGTATAAAATGATATAGAATACAGACAAAAGACTTCAGTAGAAAAGGCTACAATAGACAATGGCATAAAGACTGACAGAGAATGGCCTACAGTTAAGCTTACAGCATCAATGTCTTTGGCAGACTGATGAAATGAAAGAAGTCAGCATATAAACTGATTTAGAGGCACCTGTGCTGGCGCCTCTGCAGGGAGCAGATGAATTTTGTACTAAACAAGACGAAAGAAAGGAAGCTGAACAGAGACAAAAGCTTTCTCTCTGCTGTACCTACTGAATGTGTTAAACAGATGTCTGGTGTCAAAGCCATGGCCTCAAGCTCAATGCCAAAAAGTGCACTGTCATCCTCTTTGGTAAAAACTTTGTACCCATGAGCTACCACATAGGCGGTAGTCTACTTAACACCAAAACTGTGATAAGAGACCTTGGGACACAGGTGGACAGTAGTCTCTCCTTTGATAATCACATCGCCACAGTAGTCAGGAAATCCTTCTACATGGCACACCTCATCACAAAAGGTTTCTCATCCAGGAAAAAAGAGGTTATTGTTCCCCTCTACTTGTCACTCATTAGACCCATTATAGAGTACAATGCCCCTTTTGGTATGTACCTCACAAAACATCTACAACAACTGGAAAGGCCGCAGAAATACCTCGCAAAGAGGATTACCGACCTCAAACAGATGCCCTATGCAGAGTGTATCAAAAAACTCCAGCTTTACTCCATCTCATATTGCCTACTCAGAAGCAATCTCTGCCAAACATACAAAGCTATGTCAAATCCAGAGCTGTTGGACATGTTCCACTTAAAGAAATTCCAATTCCTCTGAGCTACATGCTCTAGGGACCTAAACCTTGTCACCACAATAAACAGAACATGCTGGAGGGATAGATTCCTGTCCCAGAGACTTCCCATACTCTGGAAAAAACTACCTATCTATATCAAACAAAGCTCCTCATTAGCACTCTTCAAGAAAAATCTTGATGACTGGATGGGAAATAGGAAATTTACCCCAGGGATCACCTCTGTGGTTCTGCTTGACAGGGGCACAGGAAAATAATTTTCTTGGGTGGCAAAAGCCAGGGTACCTTTTTGGCTAGGCTTATATAGGCCCTAGGACCAATAGCCTAGTACCTACCTATGAACCTATGAACAAATGGAGAAGCAGGACTTTAAGGCTAGAACAACCTGAAGGAAAGTTAAATAGGATAAAGAAAAACTGCCAAATATCCCAGGTAGAAAAATATTTTCATGAGTTATGCTTTATAGAGGACAAGTATGATGAAAGAGAAAAAAAAGCTGTACTTGTCTTTGTACAGGATGAGGTTATACCTTTCACTTCACATCAAGCTACTGATGAAAGTAATACTCATCTGACTGACTTCCTGATATGTCATATCAGCTTTAAAAAGGACAAGTGGGAGGATGACACACTAAAGAGGTCAGAGTAAAATTAGTGAGAATGAAAGGGCAGATGTACTAACAGAACAGCCTCACTTCATACTAAGACATGACTTGATCTGCAGGGTGACTCAAAAAAATGTACACATAATGAAGAAGCCATGTTTATCAAATCCCTTTAGAGCACTTGTAATGAAACGGGCACACAATTGCATCTTGGAGTGGTTATCTGAGGATGGATAAGACCAAAGCTGTCCTAGCTCAATTTTACTATTCTGGACTCGTATAATGAAAGAATGAGAAAATGTCTGTGCTGCCTGTCCAGAGTGTCAGAGGACAGCACTTAATACAGAACGTGCAAATGGTTGGATACCGTTGTCTGCAGTAGAAGTACCATTTGAGCATACAGCCATAGGAACAGTAGATCGACTTGTGAAGTTTCTGAAACCGTGCCCTTACAGAAAGAGAACTCCAACTCTACAGCAAGAGAAGGTGTTGGGTTTTACTGGATTCAAAGGAAGGAATTTCCCAAGAAATCCTTACGAACCACCCCACTGATATTTACAGTAATGTATAAATGTTGCCAGTTCTTTAAGCTAAGACGGTACAGAACATATGTATACCACCTTAAAACAGATGGGCCACATGAATGCTTTAAAAAAAAACTTTAAAATCAATGCTTCAGAAAACTATAGGAAAAAACAGAAAGAACTCAGACTAACTGCTTCTCTGTCTTCTCTTTGTGGTCAGAGACACACTCCAAGCCTCGGATGGTTTCAGTTCAACCGGACTATAATATTGTAGATACCCCGAAGACCTGCAAAATATAGCAAAATTAGCTTGGAAGGAGGCAAACACTCCTTTCAAGAGAGTTATACAACATTTTTCAGGATTGCAGGATAGGCTAAGCACCATAATGCCTATAGTCAGTGAGCATATGAAGACAATGCAAGAAGCTCAGCAGAGAACTCATAATGCAAATGCTCAGCTTAGAGAGTTCAAAACAGAAAACAAAGTAATTATGTTTGTAGCTGCTGGTGAAAAAAAAAAAACAAAACTTGTCAACTGCTAAGGAGCTTGTGAAGCGACAGAGTAGAGAACTGAATTACAAAATAAGACAAACTGGTAAGAGGAAACCAGAACAGTTTCATCACAGCAATGTCTTAAATTCTAGGAAAGAAACTGAAGTTTCTGTAGTGAGTCTGCTGAAGAGGTTATAGCCCTCACAGCAAGTCTTGAGGTTAAGATAGGTGAAACACTGTCAGTGGCCCAGAGACAGGAACATAAAGAGTTTGTACTCGGCAACAGAGGCCCATTTTCAGAATTACCTGACAGAACTAATTTATTGCAAAACCGCATTCAGATCATTCCTTGTGAAAAGATGCTAGAGTCGCAACACCAAGCAGTTAACTTGGAAATACAGAAAATGCTTAAGCTTGGGGATCATTGAGGAATCACAGCGTGAGTAGAATAACTCCATTGTACTTGTTCCTAAATCTGATGGGATTATAAGATTTTCCAATGACTTCAGAAAACTGAATAGTATTTCCAGATTTGATTCCTACTCCATACCTAAAGAAGATGATGAACTGGTTGAAAAAAAATAGGCAAACTTACTTGTCTATTCTGGACTTGTCCAATGGTTATTAGCAAAACTCAAAATAAACTCCAGAGGCTAAAAGAATAGCATTATCCCTGCTGGGTGGAATTTTTTCACCATAAGGTTATGCCATTTGGATGTCATGGAGTACCAGCAATGCTTCAGAGGGTTATAGACAAGGTGATTCTGAGACTTCACATTAGGTAGGTCACAGCTAATCTTGAAGACATAGTTACATTCCCTGAGAATTGGGAAAGTCATCACCCCAAAGTCCAAAGTGTTTGAAATTGTATGTCAAGCAGGGTTAAGTGTCAATCATACTTAATGAAAAGAGGTGTGGCCAAAGCCTGATACTTAGACTACATAATAGGAAGAGGAATAACGAAATCACGGGCAGATAAGGTAGAAGTAATCTGAATTGGCTCATACCTGCTGCAAAAAAAAAAAAAAAAAGGTCAAAGATTTGTTTTTTAAGTTTGGCCAATTATTACTGCAAGTTCATCCCAGACTTTGTTACTAAAGCATGCCCTGCAATTGAACTGATTGAGGATAGAGCTCTGTTAAATATCAAATGTAACAGAGATGATTCCAAAAGTTGAAAAAAAAATTGGGCTTTGAACCCATCAGATTATCATTCATAACAGTTTATGTATTTAGAAATGCCTCTGAGTTAGGCATCAGAACAGTACTGGTGCAAAACATGCAGGGTGATGAACACCTAATTTGTAATATAAGCAAAAAAATGAGTAACACATAATGGAGACAGTCAGTGATTGAAAAATAATCTATAGCCATTAAGTAGGCTATCTCTTCTCTTAAGTATTATCTTCTTCATATAGTGCTAGCCAATTACAGACCTTGCACTCCTTCAATGGTTCTGTAGCAAAGAGAAATTAATGCCAAGCTAGCCAGGTGAGCCTAATTTCCACATTTTCAATGTAACATTTTACACCAACTAGGTAGTCACCATATGAATGCAGATTGGTTGTCATTGGCCTACACCCCATCTGAAGTTGTAAGAACTGATACGTCTAGTGACTGCAATACTGGTGCTGAACACTAGGATGAGTGCAGGAGAAGAATGGCATGCCACAGATGAGCCTAGGGTGCATACTAGAAAAGCTTGATAGAAGCAGATACAAAGCCCTCAGGAAACAGGTGATAAAGTTAACGAGGAGCAACTGTTTCTGTCTGTTTATCTCATTGATAAAAGAATGTAGCAACATTTTATATACAATTTTAATTACTACTCAACACTATTGTCTATGTAAATTATATGCGTGAAAGCAGCAAGATATATCTATATCTATATATATATATATATATATATATATATATTTATATATATATATATATATATATATATATATATATATATATATATATATATATATATATATATATATAAATACATATATATATATATATATATATATATATATATATATATATATATATATATGATTCTATCATGAAAGTTAAGAAATTCAAAAAAGAGAATAACAAAATAACAAATGGTTAAAAAAGTGAGGGAATCACCAAACAGTGAAACACCATTAATGGTGAATTACAAAATATTAAGTACTTCTCTACAATGAAAAAAGCCCTACATCGTTAAACTCCTGTTACAACAGAGATTAAGCATCACCTTGGTAGAGGTACTGGTTAGGAAAAGGGTTTTAGTAATGGAATGTGTAAGGCTGGGGTTAGGGACAGGGATTAGGGGTAGAGTTAGGGTTCAGGTTAGCACACATAAGTAAGATGGGCAGGGGGGGCTTCTCTTTTCTGCACGCTTTTCTCATGAGTGCCAAATTTAACCTCACCACTGCTTCTAAGTGTAATCCCATACAGTATGTTACTAAAAACTCTTTCCCTAACAGTACGACTACACGAGACAAAATGACACAAAACATGCACAACATCAAACATACAAAACAGTAAATGTATCCCCTTACCTAACCCTTACTCTAATCCTAACTCATGAACACTCACACATACGCACTAACCATTGTAATCTTTTCAGTCAAACATTCATGAGCATTCAGTCATTTGTGCATTCGCTCATTTGACAATTCACTCATTTGTGAATTTGTTTATATAAATATATATAAATAAATATGTATATATATATATATATATATATATATATATATATATATATATATATATATATATACCAGACGCCACACTGATACAAACGAGCCAAACACTCAGAAAACCAAAGGCAGTCAGTGAATGTAGAAACAGCTTGAAGAATGACTGTATACAAATACTCAAAAGGTGCAAGCACCACTTTAATACATAAAGCAATAAAAACTGGTCAGCGCTTTCATTTCACAATGTGTAAAACTTCATCAGACAAACAAAGTTCACAAATGCCACTTCCTTTGTGCTTTACCATCCATTCTCATTGGTTGCCACACACTGATGCTGAATTTAAAATAACTGACACATTAACTAATCTGTGCTGTAAGGGAACCACTACACAATGAATCTATAAACTTATTTAACATTAAAAAACACACAGTGGGTTGCTAAAATGTTGCATGCACTAATGCATAATTAAATTACTCTTTAAAAACAAGCTATACAAGCAAAAACATATTTTTAACTTTCTCTTAATTATTGCTTACACTTTTATATAATCCATTGTGTGTTTTTTTAATGTTAAGTAAGTGTATAGATTCATTGTACCAGTTCCCCATCCATACCACCACCCTATCCATATCAGGTACCCATCCATATCAGGTCACATCATGCAGTGGATATGCACCCAACACAGGCTTTCACATACATACACTCCAAATAAGCATTGTCCCTAAACACAAACACACATTCAAAATGGATATCTTCTCAAGTAGACTATCACTCACATTTCACTGCACTACTTACCTGTAGTGACAATTTGCTTTCTTATGCACTGAACCTCTCCCATTGAGTACAGGTGTACTGCAGCTAAACTGCTGTGTGCATTTATATATTTTGGTCATGGCTCTGCATGGAAATTGCTTAGTACGGATGTACTAGGGAATTTACCATCTGCAGCACTAGACTGGAATGCTAATGGTCCTCACTAACTTAAACCCCACCATTCTGTGTCATATTTACATGTAGTGCTGAATTTTTCATGGTTCAGTAGAGCAGAGCTGCACTTTTCAGCAGAGAGTGGCTATGAATCATGAAAGCCTTGTCTAGTATGCAAAGCAACGTGTACAGCTTTGCATACTGCACAAAACTGCTTCTGAATACTACCCTTCTTCTTGGAAGCTTTTATTTCTCTCCAGAAACAACAAATTCAATAAAAAATGACATATGTAGTCCCTTCCTCATGCTTTTTTTAAACAATTGCTCAATTCTTCTATTTCCATTATAAATCCTGATGTATTGTAATATGTTCAATCTTAGTACATGTTTTTTTATCCTACTGTTTTCTCCTGTGTAAGCATTTTGCACTTTTTTGCATAATGTAGTTACTGAATTCATTTAGTATAAGAAAATATGTTTCAGCTCTTAACAGGGCAATCATTGTAGTAAACTTATTTATTTATTCAAATGCTCATGATAAAAAAATAATACAGAAATGAAAAATGGTAATGTAATAAATATCACTGAGATAAAAAGCAATGGAATACATGAGGCCTACCAACAGGTGCTCATAGCTTACAATAGAGAATGCTACAGAAATTAGGACTCTATCAACAATGGTAAATAAAGTAAAGCAAAAGTGAGAGCTTGGGTGGGGGGGGGGGGCAGCCGGTGGCTTTGTCACCTGCACCAAGTGACAGATGCCCAATGCATATTTTAATAATTTTAAGAATGACTGACTGCAAGGAAAGTTAAAGAGTCAGAAAAAAACACAACAGTGTCTATACTACACAAAGCCCGGTGTGACGACAATTACTTTATAACATAAATGCATGCGTAAAGTTTATCATGCACTTCTTAGAGAAAGCATACATGATATACCTTGTAGCAGAATCAATGTCAATGGCGAGCCCATTTCTGGGCTAAATAATTCATGTGGCTCCTACAGTATTGACAAGAATGGGACCTCATTAGGATTAACAGCCTATGGTGGCCCTGAAAGGATTAACAGAAAGAGTTTCTAGCAAAACTAAAAGAAATTATGCTAGCAACAGATGTTAAATGGCTCAGGATTAATGGACATGGAGGCCTGCTGCAGGATCACTGGAGAAAATAAACTCCCAAAGGGATTAACTGCAACCATTAGCAGTATTAACCAATTCAAACACATACATTTCCTGTTGAAATCTTGGAGCCAATTCTCAAATAAACATCACAGTGACTGACTGAGTCTGACCTGATGGTGCACTGTTAATGTAATTGTCAGTATAACTAAAAGATACAGTGATAACAGCAGTTCTGGTTCACAAATGTAACATATTTAATATTACCCATCATACATTATGTATTTTTAGTTAAATGAATATATACAATGAAGGAAAGGAAAGACAGGAGAGTGGGTCATAGGATGAAGCAAGGTCCCCCAAAGACTTAAGTAAATATCAGTAACTTTATATAATAAATTAAAACAAATGTGACTCATTTCAGGCTAGACATAGTAGAAATGATGCATTTTAATTTCTTCTAATATTGAGTAACCTAAAGAAATGTAGAGGCTGTTATATTTTAAAAGTAAGAATGCATTTCTGTGAAGCTTAGTTGTATATAATTTAATAATCAAACAAATCAAAGTGAAATATTATTTAACAGTGTGCCTCCTAAGTAAAAAAAAAGGGAATAATTTGTTAGAGCCAGTTTGGAAGAGGGTTATAATTTACATACCCAGAACAGAATGGGTGAACACCTTCAGAGTTCTCAGTATATGCTAGACATACCCCCGGATTCTTAAAAGCTTACATGGCGTGCATGATTAGTGCTAGATGAAATTTTGCCAATATGGTGGCCGAGCGATCCACGTACGTGCACATCTAACGTGCGCGAGCGCTGTAGAACTAGTGCCCCCATATGCAAATCACCCCATTTGCAGGTGAAAATCATGCAAATGAGGTCAATTTGCCATCCAGGAAGCAGGAATCAGGGCGTGCAGGACTAGCATAATATGCAGAAATGTACTTGGTTAGTAACCGAGTACGGCACTGCAAACTGCAAAATAGAGCTATGACAGCTCCAAATAAAGGCTACATAGCATTGAGGAGGCATGTCAATGGCCAGGTAGAAGGCCATTGGCATTGCAAACAATGCCAAATGTACAAAATACAACTTTTATGATATGTCTGCTGATAACGTCCGTTGAAGCATAGAGCAGCGGCTCACAAATGTGACCGGTGGGGAAATAAGAAAATAAACCTAAAAACAACAGGCTAACTAAAATCAGTATTCTGCCATGCAAGTCAGTGGCAGGCAAAAGACAACCTGGCCAGTGAGTAATGGTTGCTAAGGGGGGAGGCACAGTTTGACATATGTAACTATGCATTAACAGGCAATTCTATGCAAATGAGGGGAAGGATAGTGAATCTCGGTTTTCCCCAGCATGTGAGGCAGGTCCAAACAGTGTATGAGTATGGATAGCTGAGTGCAAGATTAGGAGGTAGGTGACATCATGTGTGGGAGTGTCAGGCATACTGTCAGTGGATTGGAGCCCTGTGGCTTGGGGTTGCATCCAGCTTAGCACAGCAAAGCCAGGAGGTGTGTCTAAACCTGCCCAGCATGTACGACACAGTGTAAGTGGGTGTGCGCGCTGTGCAACAGGATCTACAGGAAGATAAAGGAAGTGAACCCAAGAAATAGTAGCAGTGTGCACATTGCAGTATACCGATTGCGAGGTGCACCCTCGGGATGAATCAGAAGGGCAATGGGAAGGGAAAGCAGCAGTAGGAAGTTAAGCAAGGGGTACTAGGTTCACTGCCAGGTGAAAAGGATCAGAACCAGCCAATTACTGGCAGACCAGCCCAGAACGCCACTATAAACTATGCAAACACCTACCCCTCCAGTTTTTCCCACACCCTACACCACCGGTGTAAACAAACGGGGAACTTTTAACACTCACAACAGCAAAATGTTAGGGGCTGCAATAGCTATCATACAACTTGTGGAAGAGGCTGAGGGTGGCGAGGATGGAAATGCTGCCAACCAACCCACAGTGAGGAGATGGAGAAGAGTGTACAGACCCAGGGTCACCTACCAAGGCCCACATGAGCTGGAGATAGTGGAGCGCTATAGGGTGGACAGGGACCTCCTACAGCAGATTGTTGAGCTGTGCTGGACACGCCTGACACACAGAACTAACAGAGGGGAACCCATCCCAGTGAAAATGAAGGTATGTGTAGGCCTAAGAATACTAGCTACAGGTATCTTCCAAAGGCCAAGTGGGGACATGGTGGGGATCTCACAGCATCCAGGGTACTCCACCAGTTCCTGGATGCCATGGCAGCACATGTCAGTGAGCATGTATATTTCCCCCTCACCCATGAGGCGTTGGCCAGCAGTATGCATCTCTTCCACCAAATAGCAGAATACCCTGAGGTAGTGGGTGCAATAGACTGCACGCACATATGCATCAAGGCATCACCCGGTGAGCAGGATAGGGTTTACATCAACCGCAAGGGTTTCCCCTCCATCAACTGCCAGGTCATGTGCGATGCCCAGGGCATAATACTGAACGTGTGTGCTGGCTGCCCTGGAAGTTATCACAATTCCCACATCTGGCATCTGATGCAGCTGTACCAGAAATTTGCCAATGGGGACATCCCACATGGTCACCTAATGGGGGATGCTGGATACGCACTGGAGCCATGGTTGATGACACCCATCAGAAACGCACACACACCCGAACAAGAACTCCATAATGAGGCACATGCACAAACAAGAATCATAATAGAGCATGTGTTTGGGATGCTCAAGTCATGGTCCCGATGCTTGGACACATCTAGTGGAGCCTTGCAGTACTCACCAACTACATGTACCCAAATTGTCCTTGTATGTGCCATGCTACACAATGTGATCCTGTGGAAACAGCTGCAGCAGGAGCAGCAAGGGGCAGGGCCATATAGCCCCCCACCAATGCCAAGGCCTGCACAGGCACAGAGTGACTCAGAGGAGGAACAACCTGAGCCTGCCCCAGTAGGCAGAAGAAGGTATGCCCAGTATGCCCTGGCCCTGGCAAAGAGGCAACGCATAGCACATACACTGACATGGGAGGGACCCAGGGAATAGCACTTCTCTCTGACTCTCACATACAATAAAAGGGATGCCAAACATCACACTACCTGTGCCTAGCCATGCGTAGACAGTGTACTACGTGTATCTGACATAGGCAGCCCTGCAGCACCACCCACAATACTGGGACACCCACAGGATAAGTGACTCACACATGCCAGTCAGGAGGGGGGGGGTCACATACCCAACAACAGTCACAGCCAGCAGGACAGGTGTAGACAAACACAAACAAATGCCTTACTATGGCCTCTGAATGAGGGGTATGGCAGACCCCCACCCAAGCCTACACGGACAGACCACAGCAGGCCAAGTAGTAGGATGTCAGTTGTGACAACTAGGAAGTCTGAAACCAATGTGTATGCAATCAAAAGATAGAAACAGAAGTACACCAGTATGGCATAGCCAGCATGATGGGTAAGACCACTGACAGAATCGGACTACAGGACATACCAGCACAGTCCTAGCAAATGTGTACAACTGTCAGGTGTGCTCGCCCACATAGAAATACAGTAACAGTCAGGTGCGCCCCCCCTCTCCTGTGTAGAAACATAGAAATAGTCAGGTGTACCCCCCGCTATGCAGACATGTTGCAACAGTCAATGCCAAATGATCAGTGGATACCCTGCAGACACAGCATGCTACCTGTTGGTGTACAACACAAAGGTCAGCTGTGCAGTACAAACCACCAGACATGCTCCACACATGCATAACAGATGGCCTTACTAGGCATGCTCACACACTTAGAGTAATGAAGGCAATGTCAGTAATCAACATACTGAAAAGTCATACTGGGCATGCTCACACACTCGAACACATGAAGGCCATGTATGCAAACACCAGTGGACCAGACATATCCAGCGGTTGCAATAGTTACTGCAGACACATGTTAGTATGCACCACTCATGCCTTGCACACACAGGGGATAGGAATACAGACATATATGTAAGGACAACACACCATAATATGCCAAAGGTAGATGGATATAGATGTGTGGAAGAGGGTGACAGTGACAAGGAGCCATCCAAGCCTGACCCACTGAGCACACAGCCAAAGGGCCCCAAATATATCAGTTGCAGATGTCACACACTGCAGTTACTAGCAACCAATACCTATCAGCACCACAGACTATGTGGTCCATGTGCCAGCTGTGCAACATGGCTGTACAAGGACATAGTCAGCTAGTTGTCCTAGACACGCACCTGTGACATATGACCCCGTGTGTGGCCGCCTGTGGCATGTCACCGCTACATGAATGGTGTATGGGCCATGTACACACTGGCCACCCCATAGCAGTACCCTGACAAGCCTGTTGAGGTTATCCAGTGTGTAATACACCTTTGGGAGACTTGTAGGCCAGTAATCTCTGTGGTGCATCCCATAACTGCGTCCTGCTGTAGTGTGATAGACTAGTTAGATAGGAGTTCTAACCCCAGCCATGACAGCTGTGTGTGGTGAGTGCATGTGATTGTTCATGTGTGTCAGTTTCTCACTGACTGTGTAGAGAGCAATGCTTTTAGGTTACTCACACCCCTTACATTTTACATACCCACCTTTGGCAAGGCTGCTGAGGTCACCCACCTAGAAATACTCACCTGGGAGAGCTGTAGCCCAGTAATCTCTGTAGCTCTGTAACTGCGTACTGCTGTAGTGTGAAAATGTAGTTAGGTAGGAGGTTGAGCCCCAGATGTGGCAACTGTGCATGTGTGTGCGTGTCTGTCTGTCACTGACTGTGTAGAGAGCAATGCTTTTTAGGCCACTCACACCACTTACAAGTCGAATACTCTCCTTTGGCAAGGCTGCTGATGTCACACAACTTGAAATACACCTCTGGGACAATCGTAGCTGAGTAAGCTCTGTAGCACATCCCGTAACATCGTATGGCCATAGTATGAGTAAGGAGTTAGTTGGGAGTTCTAGCCCCTGACCTGCCGACTGTGTGTGTATGCGTTTATGTCAGACTGTGTAGAGAGCAATGCTGTTAGGTAACACACACCCCATACATTTCACATACCCAACTTTGGCAAGGCTGCTGATGTTACCCACCTAGAAATACTCACCTGGGAGAGCTGTAGCCCAGTAATCTCCATAGCACATGCTGTAACTGCGTACTGCTGTAGTGTGATAATGTAGTTAGGTAGGATATCAAACCCCAGATGTGGCAACTGTGCATGTGTGAGTCTGTGTGTGTGTATGTGTGCGTGTTTATCTGTCACTGACTGTGTAGAGAGCAATGCTTTTTAGGCTACTCACACCCCATACAAGTTGAATACTCTCCTTTGGCAAGGCTGCTGATGTCACTCAACTTGAAGTACACCTCTGGCACAATCATTGCCGAGTAATCTCCGTAGCATGTCCTGTAACATCGTATGGCCATAGTGCGATTAAGGAGTTAGTTGGTAGTTCTAGCCCCTGACCTGCCAACTGTGTGTGTGTATGCGTGCATGTCTGACTGTGTAGAGAGCAATGCATTTAGGTAACAAACACCCTGTACATTTCACATACCTATCTTTGGCAAGGCTGCTGATGTCAACCACCTAGAAATACTCACCTGGAGAGCTGTAGCACAGTAATCTCCATAGCACATGTTGTAACTGCGTACTGCTGTAGTGTGAATTAGATGTGTGGTTGGGTTCCATCCCCAAACATGGCAGTTCCGGATGTATTGTGTGTGTGTCACTGTCTGTGTAGGGAGCAATGCATTTTAGGATAGTCTCTCACAGTCATTTTAAAGCCCTACTTTGGCAATCCTGCTGATGTCAGTGTGAAATACACTTATGGGCAAGGACTACCCCAGTAATATCCATGGCACTTACTATAACTGTGTATTGCTGTAGTGTCATACACTAGTTAGGTAGGGGGTCTACTTCCAAACATGACAGGTGAGTGTGTGCATGTGAGTGTTAGGCTAGTCTCTCGCAGTCATTTCAAAGCCCTACTTTTGCAATCCTGCTAATGTCAGTCAGTGTGAAATACACTTATGGGCAAAGACTACCCCAGTAATATCTGTGGTGCTTATGATAACTGCGTAGTGCTGTAGTGTCATACATTAGTTAGGTAGAAATTCTACTCCCAAACATGACAGGTGTGTGTGAGTGTGTTTGTAACCCATATCCTGTGTACAGGTGGTTGTGACTGTGTGACACCTGTGACCAATGTGGAGCAGGTTTTGCATTTTCCTATATGGTGGCCATACTATATATCACAATGTCCACTGTACAGGGATAACACATGTGATATGGCTGAGAGGCCGGGGTGCACAGCCACACCCAGACATGTGACATCAAGGCCAGGCAATCACAGTTAGCAACCCCAGAATTACTCTGCGCACACTCTCACCCCATGTGTCATACATATACATGCCTAGGTAACAGCCAATATGTGAGTAGTACACTGCACATTGGCCACCAATAGTAACTATAGAATAACAATGGTGGGCCACAGAGGGCATGACACCCAGTCCATCTGTCCAATATGCATATACGTGCAGACAGTGCACCTCCCCCATGTTCTCCAATGGGCAACTGCACCACCTGTGGTGCCATCACATGTGACCCACAACGGACATATCATGCCTGACAACATGCCCGTATGGAAAGATACCACTGACACCAAGGAATGCTAATAGTATGCACACCATGTAGGTGCAGGGTAAAGCTGCTGGCCATTACCAGCCCCCACTACAGGTGGGCAGGACTGGCACATCTGATGATAATCTGTGTCCACAACATGGGCTGGACACTCCAGGTACAGTTCCACATGTCACTGTACATGCATGTGGGAGGTGTGCACATCCCAGGCGCAGTCCATGTCATGGACGGAGGAACACAGACATGGCAGGCAATGCACAGCAATGCCAGCACACAGTAGTCACCCAGGTGACCGGATGGGGGAATACAATACCTGCCTGGTGGGCAAATGCAGACAATACATCCCTGAGCCAAAATGCAGACCATTGTCATGTGGCCTGATGCCAAGGTACACCCATCGCCTAGTCATGGACAGCTGTCTGGTGCAGTCGAACACCACACACCTGTGCAGATATGCACACATGCATGTCAGTAGTGGCACCCTGTGTGTTTGTGTGTGTGTTGCATGCTGCAGATGTTCACAAACACACTCCCTACAACCCCCATGGGCATACTGCAGCATGCTGTCTGATGTCAGACACCTTCCCATACCCTTCGCCCATACAGCTCCCGTATGACCTGTGTGGTGCATGGGATACCTGCACAGTGATGTGATGTGGCAATCTCACAACCGATGAGTTGTACACCTGGCCCTGCCACGTGTGTCAATGTGTGCGTGTCC
This sequence comes from Protopterus annectens, assembly GCF_019279795.1. Classification (NCBI taxonomy): domain Eukaryota; kingdom Metazoa; phylum Chordata; order Ceratodontiformes; family Protopteridae; genus Protopterus; species Protopterus annectens. The sequence continues at coordinate 361,561,802 of NC_056727.1, read as the reverse complement.
CTGTGAGAGTGCGGCTGTGTTGACGCTGGCACCTGTTCATGCTGACAGGCACATGTATGTCACCTACCATACAGCTACTGTATCCCTGTTGCAGATGCCACTCCCCATCACATATATGTTCTGAGTGCTCCACAACAGGTAACCCATCTGCCACATTCAACAATTGCAGCAGACTGTGCTAGCACTACATAGTCATCAGGGGTTTGATACCCTGTGCTGCTAGGTGTGTGACACAACTGTGCTTCAGTTTTACCCTCCCACCCCTCCCTGACATGTATTAGCCTCTGACTGTGTCACCCATCCCCTCTCAGGTGGACGTGGAGACCTACACCTGCCTTGCTTAGGCAGCAGCATGTGTAATGTAAGTAATACTCATGATCAGCTGATGGCCTCTGCACAAATTGCAGCCCTCCCCTAGCTGATTGTATGTGAAACAGCTGTGGTAACATCCCCGTCGCCAATTGTATGGAAACACACTCCAATACCCAGGAACATCATGGTGGTGTTTGCCCTTGTCAACCACTGTGAGCAGAAACTAGATCTGGTGTGAGCCAAACAGCATCCCAGATGGATTACGGTGTACCTCTAACAACATACACTGTGGAAACAGTGCAGCAAATGGGTGGTGGATGTGCCTGACCTGACTACAGACTGTAAGTGCCGCTATACCGCATTTGGAGTAATGTTGCTTTCACAGTGTTTGTGTGGATATGGCTGATGTACATGTCTCAATACCTGCCATGTCAGTTCCATGTTGATGGGGAATCACCATCTGCTGGGTCATCTGCAGCCTGGGCAGTTTATGTGCCACCCATGGAGCATCTAGCTGTCAACTGCTGAAGGTAGTGTGAGGATTGCAGTCAGTAGATGGAGAAAGCTGCGGTAGTCACAGACATCATTTCCCTCAAAGGACATATGTTGCAACAACCCTGTAACAACAGTAAATGTATGTAGTCATCACAGCAGCATGTCAATATTGGTCATGTGTATGTGCTCCCAGCCACACCTCTGTCAACCTTTGTACATATGCCATGCATGAAGTGGTGCATATGTGCTGTATACCATATTTTGTGGCATAATATCTGAGAACAAGCCATGGATATATCTGACTGCTACACATGTTATGTATAGCAGGGGTTACACTACATTACATTACCTGCACATTCTGAGGATGTTCGTACAGTACTGAGGTCTGTGTACCTATGGTGAATGTCGACAGTATGTGCAGTGTTGATATGTACCTTAGCCTGTGCACAGACTGTGGTAGATGACATTGTTCTAGTTCCTCTACTTGCAGATGTTACATGCTGCCCCAATGTATGGTACTGTAGTGGCGTACATGATTGTAGGGCCATAAATACATGTGTCCCATACCACAGACACCCACCAGACCAAACTATGTAGCAAGCCAGTATATGTAGGGAAGTCTGTGAGTGGCACACATGAGGATGGTGTCGAACACATAGTCCATATACTGTCATACCATGCTAACTAACCATATGTGGCTGTGGCTGTGTTCACAGTGGTTGTGGATATGTACTGTCACACAGGTGTATCCTACCATGTGCTGTGACATGCCTGTGGAGCCTGCTGTATATGCAGGTACATGTACATTCCCCCTTGGGAGGTGTAGGCCAGTGTTGAGCCAGTCCACCTGCAGCCTGGACAGTGCATTGTGACATGCCTAGAAGCTGAGTGTAGCTACCCAGTGGGATGTCATGCGCAGATACTAGCCAGATGTCCCACAGACGGGCCTCCCCTAACAGTCGTGTATGTCAGACAGGGCACTGGGATGCAGTGCGGATGTATGTCAATACCTATTGTGTAGTATGTGGCCATGGCACCCCTGTACCAGTGGTAATACTATTACAGGCCAGGCAGGGGTGTGTGAATGCATGACCTATGGTGGACATTATATACCTGTCATCATGTGTTATACCCATCTACATGGCCATCCACATCCATATTGTGAGGCATGGTACACATGTGTAGCACTAAGGGTGTATGTGTATACCTCTGGAATGTACAGACTGTGTCAGACCCCCACATATACTGGCCAACATCTCTGCTGCAGTCCACAGTGGCATTACATGCTAGCAGCAGTACTGTACACTGATGTCCTTTGGATGTTGTTCAGTAACCAATGGCACACATGTTATGAGCAGATTTAACCTGTCACACACACCATGTCTCTGAAGACAATCCCAGTGACAGTAGCAATAGCCTACTAGTATACCTGCTAGAGATACCTGACATCCCCTGCAACTACAACATTGGGAACATACATGCTGGGGTGGCCTACACATCATGTCCAGGAACTATGGTGGGAATTTATGTACATTTACATATCTAGATAGCCAGATATACGAATACACATGTGTACTACACCCATTTAACACTGTCATAGCAACCACCCACTATTGATCCCCACATCATGTGTGCGTGGTCCCATTATATCGCCTGTGTGATGGGCATCCGTCCCGTGTGTGGGCAGCAGTGCTACCGACAGCATATAGCAATACCCCATATAGGAGAAGCAGCACACTCAGGGGAGCCACATATTCATCGGAAGATCAGGATGTACAGACAGACTATGAGTGGAGTTGTGTTATGCATTGTACAGTACTGGTGTTACAGGGTGTGGGTGTATATATTAGTTTGCCATGGAATGCAGTCCATCTGCATAGCACACAACTGTGGGCCTACCCTCATGCTGGCTGCAGCTGTGCCTATCATGACTTGTCTGTCCACCACACAGGTCTTGTGTCAGATAATACACTGGCAGTGTGTGTGTGTTGAGTGTTACCGGTACATGGCTACATCCATGGCCATCCATACCAGCAATTCCCTGACTAAGGGTATGTTAAGGACTATCCTGTAACACCTGCACCTTGCATAGTGTATGGCAATAGTTGTCCACATATTTGCCTGTATTCCAGCCTCTGTCCATCACCTACATACCAAGCTGTGCACATATGTCATGTTGTTGGTGGTTAATCCATAGTGGGCTGGTAGTATAACACACTGCAATGTCTGCCATCAGTCCACTGCTGTTGTAACCCCCACACATATGGTGGGGCTGGGGCCATATATGTGTGGGCACCACCTACATAATACATGTGTGCTCTCATGCACTGCAGAGCCCAGTGTATGTAACAGTGGTATATGGCCCTGTATAATTGAGTCCAGGGGAACACCAGAAAAGACCTAGGCTGTTACAAAATGTGGGGTTATCAGGGCTGAGCTGCCTTAAGGTATCTGGATGTACAGTACCACATACTTCACCTATATACACATTGCTGTCATGGATCTGGGTACTGCAGGACTACTGCCCCCTGTCATACAAACTGTTCTGTGTCTCGGTGTGCATGTGATAGTGTCAGTAATGCCAAGTTATGTATCAGTTACAACCCATGTGGTCATAAGACATCCATACCACCTACTGTGTTTATACAGTGTGTAGATAGAGGCTGCTGAACTACACACCTGGAATACATACTGTCGATTGTTAGGTATCCTGTGGCCCAGTGTGTCTTTCCTATTGTACAATGTGAATGGCTTGGCATGGACAGCAGCAGCTGTGAACCTTTCCAACCTACTGTATGAGTGTAACTGGTCCACTGTAGCATCACTCCGTTGATATAGTTGTCAGTGTCTGAAAAGCTATATGGCATGGCATGTAGAACTGTAATAGTTCACGATGACAGGTTACCATGTCAGCAAACCTGTGGGTGTTGTTTCGCCTATGACCTCTCTGTGGGTGTATGTTACAGGCAACGATTGTCATTTGTATGGGTGGCACATACAGTGTACAGTCATTCAGGGGTCAACTGTAGGCATAGTGGCTGTTCCATATTGTGTGCACCTACTGCTTATGTTTTGTACTGTACATATAACTGTGTGTGTATGTATAGTCACATGTATATGTGTGTGTATATATATATATATATATATATATATATATATATATATATATATATATATAATCATGTATATGTATACCTGTATCTGCATATCTGTGTTTGTGTATCTGAAGCCTGGTAATGTTGATGGCATCCACGTAATACATTCCCCATGGGAGCCAGAACATACTGCATGATATGTTACCAATAACAGCCTGACATCATACTGGTGGGATGTAGTACAGGTAACATTGTGTGCCTATGTTGCCACTGGCCCTGGTTATGGGATTGCCAACACTTAGTAGTATATTGCAGGATGGACATGTTTGGCTGGGGGGGGGATACCTACTCATTTGACTCGTAGAGTGTGTGGTGCCTCCCAACCCCATTAACGTAACATGTAGCCTGTTACACTCCACTCCCTAATAAGCTATATGTGCCTTGCAGTACCAGCACAACAGTGTTACACCAATGGGTCAGTAGGCATGGGAATCCCATTGAGGTCTGCCACGTGTGTGTATATGTGCATGTGTGCATATCTGTAGGGTACACCGGTCCGAGTCCACATACTACTCTTACAATACACATTGCCACATAGTAGTATGGATATTGTTGTTGTCGCCCATAGGTGTCACAATGCAATGCAACACCCTATTATGCCTTTGGCGTGTGCATCACATGCATATCCCTGTGGAACCACTGTTGTGATATGCAATGGGTTGTTTTTGCATCGTGGCCACTGTGTGATAGTGGGTATGTCAGAGTATCTAGATGGGTTCTAGTGTGTACAATACCCAGTGGGGTATGTGGGTGCTGTGTACATTGTCTTTATACCATGGTACACCTGGTATATGGCCCACGTACCACTCTCAGGTGGCCAATGTCACCATCACCCATACAGGTAACAGAAAACAGGATACGGCCCAGTTACACATGTGCCTTGTGCAGCCTACCTGTAACACATTGGACACATGGACTAGTTAGTTATCAACTATACAACCAGGTCTCTAAGATGTGTGTCTACCCGTTATGTGTCGGTCAATGTGTATATGATGGTATGACACACTATGTATTCACCATATACAAACATTACATCCCCATTACCATATTGTACATGTCTGTGGATGGTCTGCATATAGCACATGACCTGGTACACACCTCACCCTACAGATGGTGTCATGTGTGCAATGACAGCCACACAGTTCAGCATCATTCCGTACCCGGGTTGGGGTCTAGACACAGTGTCGCCAAGTCAGGATGTGTGTGTATGTGGATGGGTTGACATTAGGGTGCAGATCATACCTATACCAGCAGGCCATTGGTCACATTTGCTGGCCGTTATACATACCTGTGGCATGTGTGCAACTGTACACCATATATGTCACGGCCATGGTGTCACCATATTGACATACCCCTGTGGAATATGACTGCGGACCCTCCTCCTGCTGACACATGTATGCCTATAGCACAAATGGATGACAGTATGGGGATATCAATTGGTGTTACCAACAGCTGGGATGCATCCTAGCTGCATGGCTATACTACCTGACATGTATACAGTACACATTACCCCTGACTACATTCTACACTGCAGTACATTGCAGCACTCTATCACAGTCACCGTGTGCATCAGAACCATGTTAGCCTGTCCCTGCATCGATGTTAGGGATGTGGCACAGGTATCATTATATGCACAGAGTGTGTGACGTTAATCCTAACTGCATGGCTACACTACCTGACATGTATGCAGTACACTTTACCCCTGACTACATTCTACACTGCAGTACATTACAGCACCCCATTACAGTCACTGTGTGCATCAGAACCATGTTACCCTGTCCCTGCATCGATGTTATGGATGACAGGGACGTAGCACAGGTATCATTATTTGCACAGGGTGTGTTGCAGGTGTGCCAGAGGCCAAGGGTGGTCCAAACATGTGTCACTATGTGTGTGGGTGAGGGGTGTGGTTCCTTGATTGGGGCGTGGTGATGTGTTGTGTGCCGGTATGGGGATGCCTTAGGTGTGGTTGCATAGTGTGTGGGTATGCATGCACACAGTTCCACCATGTGGCTGCTCCACATGGGTAATGTTGGACAGCTGCAGGCCATACCTGGCAGGGTGTGCAGTTCAGTGCCTTCAGCCACAGACATACTGACTGTGCCTGCCAGGGGTTCCATGGGCATGTGCAGGTACAGACCTTGAGGTGCTACTCTCCCCTGATGATGAGATATGTCCGCTGGAACCATGTCCTGCTTGAGCCTGGCCAGGGCCATGTGCATGTGGCCTGCTGTGGTGTGGTGTGGACAGCAGCCCCTGTAGTGTGCTGGGGCTGGTACTGCCACTATGGGAGCAGCTGTGCATCCTGGCATGTCCACATTGACTGCCAGTTGCTGGTGTCTCTGGCCTATGTCCATGCGGATGTCACACCGCTCCCACCACACGTTCTAGCACAGACATACCACGGTCGAGGAGGCCAACCATCTCACCCCACCATCTATCCATGACCTCAGTATATTCACTGAAGGCAACAGTGAGTTCATAGAGGTTGCCACTTACAGCTGTGAAAGCAGACCCTCTGCAACCTCAGGACCTGTCTGGAGTGCATTTCCATATATGCCTGTGCCTCCATTACAGCCTGAAATATGCTCCTGGTGGTACCAGTTGTGGCGCCTCTGCGAAGGGTAGGATGACCTGCAGTCCTCCCATGAGCACCACTGTACATCTGCCAATTTGGTGGCCTTCCAGACATCCGGCTATGTAGACTGTGTGACCTGGCACAGTTGGCATGGACACCACAATTTCCTGGCCATTGCCACTAAGTGTCAACTGTCCCTCTGCTATGGCCACATGTGATGGGGTTTGTAGGGGCACAGTAACTGTGTGCAGGCTTGGGGTGGCTAGGAGGGTGATGACACAGTTAGCGCAGTGTTGGCCTCTGACAACCCCACCTGTGCCTCACCTGTACCCTCATCATCATCGGTGTCTGTAGGGACACCTACCTCAGTATGCGAGCAGGAGGGAACCTGATCCACCTTGCCACCTGTGGGGGAAATAAATACACATGTTAAGCCCTGTACAGCAGTGCATAACAGTACACACACTCACACACACTCACACTGACAGCCACCTTGCAACCTCACCTTCTCTGTGTGTGTAGACAATCCCACAGTCAGTTACATATGTTCCCCTTCCTGCATGGCACTTGCTAATACACACACATCACTACAGCCCAGTAACATATCATCCCTCCCCATGTCTACACGTGTAGTTACCACACCTGACCTGTTACTCCATTGCATCCCTGACCTGGGTGGAATAGGTTGTACATGGACTCACAGCTGTCACCCTGTATTACCCTGTGTATGGGCAGTAATGAGGTACGAGGCCCCTATATGGTTGGAGCTGCTACATTCACTATATATGTCACACACCAGATCCTCATACTACAGTCTTGCTCAGTTCATGCCACATCTGCTGCACAGGGGACCCATCATGCGGACGACAGTACTACCTGGATACACTCACTGATGTGCTGTGGTAATTCCCCATTGCATTTGTAGTGCTGCATATGTTGGTAGCTGGTTATCTATCTGCTGCTGGCAATATTATGTGCTTATCTGATATGTCCTGCACCTCCCAATGCATGCTCCATGCTACAGCCCTTGTTATGCTATCAGCTGTCCTGTGTTCACATACCTGATAGGTTGTCCTGGTGTCCCATGTCTCACTCCATGTACAGCACAATCTCAAGGGGAAGTACCACCATGTGGTCAATCCCACTATCGCCTGTACATATATGGACACACACACAAACACACACACACACACACACACACACACACACACACACAGCCATAACAATTCCCTGGCTATTTTTTCCCACACTATTTACTTCCCTGGATTGCACCTACGAACACAACTGAGTCACACCCCCCCAACACTCCTACATGTGGAGTTGGACAACATTTGTACACACAGTCCTCCCATTAGCCTTCTGTCAACATGCATTACACATGGAGCTTAACAGCATGCAGTGCAACTATAGTGACATCATGCTAGTGGCAGTATACATGTGAGTGAGACATGGGCTTTGTTGGTAGGTGATGGCCCCTCCCCGTATTAACACTGCACCCACATACAATGTGTTACTGTGGCCAGTTGCGCACCCTGCCTAGTACTGTGCACCATACGTCACAGGTGTAGACACCATTGATGCATCTGTAGTCTGTGTCGGTTATGTCGGCACCACTGCTCACAGCCCCTGTGTGTTGTAGCAACACATACCTGGGATGGTATGTGAACAGCTATCAGTTGTGGATGCCTGATGTCTGCATTACAGATCACAACATCAGCAGTGCATGTATGACCAGTACATGACTATTACACTGACAACCAGCGGACCTTACCATGGCTGTGAGGGGTGCCCTACACATGTCCCAGACCTCTGCATGGTTGCAAGGTCTACTCATGTGCACATCCCTTGGAGTGCACACACTGCTGTGATGAGTGCTGTGGGGTCAGGGTTACATCTGCAATGTTTACTTAACCTGCTTGTGTGCAGCTGCAGCCATGGTGGTGTTGAGTCACACATGTCCCTACTGTAGGCCATGTGTCCTGCCACATGTCACATCCCTGTGGACACATTGCACATTGACAGGATGTTAGTTATCTTGCATGTGTCTGTTGTACCCTTCTGATACCCCAGCATGGTCTCTACTGTGATGCAGTGCATTTCTCAGCAACAAAATGTGAACATGTACAGTATGCAGTATGGGTAGGTGTATTAGACGTGTGCATGGGGCATAGCCCATAGCTATTACGGGCCCAGTTAATCATCATGCATGAACACGAACCATACTCACCATCTACAGGCTGCTGCTGTGGTTGTATCCTGGAGGGACCTACATAGGAGTGCAAGAAAGCTGATGTCAGTGGCCACAGCTGTGGCATTCATAACAGGTGAGTGCAGCATTGCGTTACATCAACAGTAGAATTACACAATATTACAGCTACTACACAATTGTTTATTACTACTACACAGTCGCAGACAAAGTATATGACATCTCAGTTCTGCATGATGTACCTGTACAGCTGCAGATGCATACACATGAGTGGTGCACCGATGTGCCCTGGGGCCTTACCTGCATGCTCCTCAGCTGGTATGTCATTGGCACCCACCTCCAAAATGTGCCCTGCCAGGTGTTGATGTTGCAAGCAGACAGATGCCACTAGGCTGCTGAAAAGCTCCTCCACATGGGTGAGGGGTGGATGGGTGGGTTGCCCCCCTGTTGCGAGGTGGTTCCCCCCTTATGGCAGCTGCGCACCGATGTGCATGGCGAAGCAGGTTGGTGCAATGATGCCGGACCTGCTCATAGCTGCAGTTCTGCAGTCCGACATCATTGACCCTGTGGACTAGCTCGTTCCACAGGTCAGTCCTCTCCTGCTGGTCATGGGCTGTCCGGCCAAAAAGAAGTACACAGTGCTGTACCAGGTGGTCGATGATGATAGCTGATTCTGCGGCACTGTACGCGGGAAGGTGACAATGAGAAATGATTCCTGGAAGACATAAAGATGGAAACAGGTATGAGCCACCCATACAGCAGGGTTACCATAGTTCTTAATACACATATATGTCTCCCCCTACCATATCAGCTACAACAACACGTTCACAGACTGCAATTGTTATGTCAGCTGCTTACCTACCATTGGGACATATGTTGTATTGTACCAAGCTTTGTGCTATGTGTATGTGCCATGCTTTGTGCTATGTGTTTGTAGCCATGCTCCCTGTGGGGACACTTATCTTTGCTGGCCTGTTACAGACTATTGCACCTGCATGCCATTGTCAGTGCCACTATATATATGTGTATGAATATACATCTATGTACATATATGTGTAGATATATGTTGTACGTTGTTGATATACCTATGTCTATATGAGTGTCTGTATCTGTACACATACACATCACAGTCCATAACACACAGATATGCGGAGTGCATACAGGCATCCGGTCTGCATTCTGTAACCGTCTTTCATTCACAGCTGCACTGTTCTGCCTTGCTGCAACACAGACAGGTGCCACATGTGAACACAGCCTAACATTAGGGTGGTAACTATGGTGTGAGATTGCTGGTATGCCTATTACACACCTATGGCATTTGTGCATGCCACATTACGCATTCACATGACTGTCCTACAAGTGCTGTGCACTGGCACACATGTGTCTATCATGACGGCAGTACATCCACCAACAGCTATTCTCCACACTAACATAACATACACTGATATTATGGCTGACATCTTTGTCATTCATTGCTGATCTGCACAGTTGGCGGGTATGTCCCACTGCTTACAGAGACAGACAGTATTGTCCAGAGTAGTTGTTCAGCAGGACATCATTACAGGGACAACTACAGATGGCACATATCAAACATTCTACAACATACATCCTATTGATCTATACCACATCCTACATTAAATTACATACAGTTGTGTTTAACATACCTTTTAGTGTTTGGACGGATGTGATGCCTTCCAGTTGTGGCCTGTAGTACTGTGTTCCCCACTGTGTAAGTTCCATGGTATACGTATGTTTTTAATATCCTTTTTTTTTTGGTTGGTTTCCTCTTCTTTTTTCTTTTTTATATTTCTCTCTCTCTCTCTCTCTCCCACTCCAGTAGAGCGAATGAGTTGGTTTGAATGGATTACAGCATGGCTTTTGTAGGTGATGCACATGATCAGGTGATGGGCTCTGCACCAATCAGTGTGCAACAGTTGCTGACTGCTTGCAGCCTGCTGCATAGTGATTCTGTTAACCATTGTCATGGCAACCCAGTATTATAAAATGCTTACTCATGTGGGCATTGTCCCTTCAACTTTCCAGTATGGAGGACATCCTTCCTCTATTTTGGCAGCAGTGTTACAGACGGCAGGTTGTGGTACCTACTACAGCGGGGCTTGCAGACACAGGACAACTACACAATCTTAGGTTGTTCCAGACCTACAGACAGAGTGAGTGGTGTTGTTATGTGCTTTGTATATTGCTGGTCTTGCAGTGTTTGCATGTACATAGTAGTTTAGGATGGAATGCAGTCTGTCTGCATAGCTCTCAACAGTAGGCCTATCCACATGATGGCCAGTGGATTGTCTGTTTGCTTTTGCCTGTGCACCACACAGAGCTTGTCCTAGATATATCCCCGGCAATCTGTCTGGTGCTTGCTATCAGTACATGGCTACTTCCTGTTCTGTTCCTGATGTGTTATTCCTGCATAAGGGTATGTTGCATCAAATCCTGTAACACCAGCAATGTGCAGGGTGTGTAACAGCAATATTATGGGCATGGCAATGTGTTCCTGCCTCCGTCCTCCACATATATGGCTGGCTTTGTCCTGCCGTGATACTATTAGGGGTTGTTTGGTATTGACCTATCATTATATATTGCTGACATTCCTGCTATCATCCCAGTCATATCATGGATGCCCACAACATTTGCTGGTCAGGGACCATACATGTGACAGATACTTAGACATTATCACAGGTAATAAATGTCCCCCTAGGCCTTGACAATGGGGTGTAACTGGCGGCTGCTGACCTACATCAGTTATTGTTTATTGTTACCTATCTTGATGGCAAATCCTTTGGCCACAGGAGTACAAATTGACGGGCCTGTCCTGGACAGCATAGTATGTTATATATCTGCACTGCCTGCATCTACTTTTCTGTGTGGGCCTTGCATTCCTCACTGATTACATAAGTGCAGATCTATGTGCTGTCGGTAATGGCATACATTATTATAAAATACACCATTACAAGTTGTCTGTGTATACATATCTGTGTGTCGTCTCATGTCCTATGAATAGTGAGTGGACTATGTGTAATTCCGTACTCCTGTTCAAGTGTTAATGTCATTTAGTAGGTTATACAGAAAAATGATTTTGTTATGCCGATTTCACATGGGAAATGGAATGTGCTGCAGTGGAACCTGAACCGGGAATGTGTGCATGATAGGCAGATGCTCTGCTCACTACACTATTGCAGCTCTGCGTAAGTTGCATATTCTTACATTAATGTCATACCCATGCTCCCTTTCCCTGACCCCCGAGCTCCACGTACTCAGCATCCATCCATTCTGCAGTTGCTAGCCCTGCCATACCACACCTCCACACATTTCCCTCTCTGCACGTCTCGGTATTCCTACATATTACTATCTCAATGCAACCTTCTGCAAGCTCTTCATCAGTTTAGTCCATGTACGTCTGAGCCTTCCCTTCATCCACCTCCGATACTGGTGGGAACATTATTGTGACCCATAATGTCTGGTGCGTCCAGGCAGGGACAGACCTGTTGTTGTGTCACAAGTACACTTTGCTGGTCTACACTGTTTCTCCCACTGGTAGCATCCTGCCAGGGTTTTCAGATGCCGTGGTTTGCTCACACACCAGACCAGCCTCATCTCCCACTTCCGCGGATGAAACGCGCCCCCACGCCATGGCCCATTTTCCATTCCTTTTTTCAGTATTATACACTACTGTTCTCACAGTACGCATGGACAGGCACTGTTTATTGATACTCATAGACTTCTCAGAATACTGTGACCGAGCACTGTGCACATGTTTGCTTGTATTAATGTACATACTTACATACATTTCCTATACTGTTGACTGACTGTGCCAGATGATATGTTTGTGATAACAGCAGCTGATTGCATATCTGCCATGCCTTCATGGTAACTCACTTGGTCTATTGTGTACAAGGGTGGGACCTGGGAGTGCTGATTATGTTGTTACTGGCCACGATGAGGGCTGTGGGCTACAGCATGCCTAAGGCACTGCGGGGAAGTGTAGCCGGGTATGCGCTGGTGTACGCTAGGCTCGGACTTGCTGACCTCCAGTTACGGTGTTTTACACTGGGTTGGCCTCCACATTGTTTAACCAGTGTGGGCATTGCTTACCACCACCCACACAGGTGTACTCCCACTTGCTGCTGCATACCCCTGTGCTACTTCATGTACATGTCATTATACATGCTTACATCAGGTGTACATGTCAGGTATGACTGTTCACGAAGGTCAGTGTAAGGTTAAGTGGAATTCCAGTTTAGCATTTCTGGTTAGGCTACACTCAGGTATTCAGGTTAGGTTTAGTTATGCCATTCCTGTGTTGCAGAGTAGATGTGAATAGTGGAGGTGCAGGCGGGTAAGTGGAGGGGGGGACATTTTAACTGTATAGAAGGCCGTTCGACTGATTGGTGGGGGAGCGGTAGTGCAGGTTTGCAGGGTTTTGGGATATGTATGCGAGGCAGGACAGGAGGTGTCAGTGTCAGTAGTTGGTGTAGGGGTTTGGAGTGTTGGGGGGTGGCGGACTTTGCAAGGTGGTGATCCAAGTGTGCTTGGGTTTTCCGTTCATGTCCTATTTACATGTGTAGTCTGGGACTGCTGCGGTAATACACTTGGGTTGGGGGTTCCAGATTCTGCCAATATAGTTTTGTGAAGGGTGTCACCTACCTGTGACTGAACATTACTATGAATGCAACAGGGGTTGATAGGTAAGTGGTGTCACTGGGCCACACAGAGGGGCTGATAGTGGGGACATGTCCAGGGATGTGCAGGATGGCTGACAGGAAGGACCACAGCTGGCCATTTCTTCTACAGCGACAGCTTTGTATATACCCTGCATTTGGGGGTAGGTCAGGACAATCGCACCCCTTGGGTGGGGGTGAGGACAGCAACATAGCTCTCAACCGATCAGAGACAAGTCTCAACAGACTCAGGGACAAATCCTCAAATAATCAGGGACAATCAGGGACAATCTTTAAATATTTGTACTATTAGCTTGAAACATTTGCAGATTAAGAGACTGTGGTGTAATATAGATATTCTGACGTAAAACGTCTATAACTCTGGATTACTATCAGTATTTATTATGGGCGACTCACCACCTTTTCTTCAGCAATCACCAGTTTTAAGAAGGATTAAGAGGGACAGACCTACAATCGGAGTCTATATCAGGGATGTCCTTGAAGATCGGGGATAGTTGAGAGGTCTGGACAGCAATCATACCTTGTGATGCCAATTAGCTCGACTTACATGCCTACAGTGGATTTTTGCGACCACGTGTTCTTTGGTGTCATTTAGTGGGTTTGCAACAACACATCTGGTTAGACCATCCTTTGCCATGTAAACTAGACTTTGCTGCAGTGGGACTTGTACTGGGCATGGCTGCTTGTTAGGTGTTGGCTCTGCCCAATGCACACTATTGCTTACATCCCTGGGGTGGTCCAGATAGAACTGCTCCAGCCAGCACCTGCACAGCCAGGCCCATAATGTCATACCCATAGTTCCCAGACCACACTTCCTCTTCAGCAGTCTTCCTTACTCCGGGTGCAGGTTGGGTCTAAACACACCACTACACACTGCCAACTCTCCACTTCTATCCATCACATACGTTGTCTCGCCCCATGGGTCATCAGGCTTCCCCAACCTTGTAGTCTGGGAACATGCATGCCCTGCCATATGATATCCGTGTAATGGCTGGAAGCCCAAATAGCCATTAAATTTTTGGCTTGTCCTGCAAGGGACGTTCTTGTCTTTGTTTCAAGATTAGACTTGGCTGGTCTCTCCCACTGGTGGTATCCTGCCTGTAGTCTGGGAAGCAGTGGTGTGTTTACTTGTATCGTGTGTTTGTATGTTTCATCTGGCTAGCTGGCGGGGGGGGGGTTGATGCTACATGTTACACGTTTGTTGATTGGACCCCTCACCCCCATTGACACAGCCTGTGAACTGCTGCATCATATCCTAGCTATATAAATGTGTATATTTACACACACACACACACACACATATATATATATATATATATATATATATATATATATATATATATATCTACACACACACATATATATATATATATATATATATATATATATATATATATATGTGTATATATATATATATATATATATATATATATATATATATATATATTGCACATATATATCTAACGACATATGGATGTATGGGTGTCTGCAGATGTATATATCTACATGTGGGTAATTATATATATGTCTGTCTATGTATGTATACAGTTGCACTGCAGAGAGGGAGTGGTATATCTCCATGTAGTTATGGGTATATACACACACACATACCTCTACATATTTACATCTACATCTGGTTATACTGTTCTTTGTCATGTAAAATAGACTGCTGCAGTGGGACTCGTAGCAGGAGTGTCTGGCCGTTGGGCTGCAGCTCTGCCCAATGAAGAGTATTGCTTACATCCCTGGGGCGGTCCACCTAGACCCACTCCAGCAAACACCTGCATGCTTAGACCCATAATTACATACCCATAGTTCCCCCACCTGCACCTCCTCTACAGCACTCATCCATACCCTGGGTGCAGGTCAGGTCTAAACACACCACTACACACTGCCCACTCTCCACTTCACGGGACCCATCTCATACATTGTCTTGACCCATGGGTCATCAGGCTTTCCCACCCTTGTAGTCCGGGTATGTACACGCCCCACCTTGATGGGTCATTGCACGGGCTTCCTCCTATAACAAGACATTTTTGGGGTGTCCCGTAAGGGACGCTCCTGTCTCTGTTCCAAGATTAGACTTCTCAGGTCCACTGTGCCCCCCCCGTTGTATCCTGCCTGTGGTCTGGGGAGCAGTGGATCATTTACATTGTTTGTGGGTTTGTTTGTATGTTTCTCCTGTCCCGCGGGGGGGGGGGGTTCATGCTAAGTGTTACACGTTTCTTGCTTGGGTGCCTCACCTCCATTGGCATGGCCTGTGAACATTTGTCATTCTTAAGTGCTGCATCTTATCATAGCTATATATCTGTGTATATCTACACACACACACACACACATATATACATATATATATGTCTGTGTATATATATATATATATATATATATATATATATATATATATATATATAGATATATTTATATATATATATATATATATATATATATATATATATATATATATATATGTTGCTGTATATATATCTGATGACATGTGGATGTATGGGTGTCTGCATATGTATATATGTATATGTAGGTATTTATTTATATGTCTGTCTATGTATGCATACATATGTACTACAGAGAGGGGGGAGGTATATATCTATTTAGTTATGGATATTTATACTAACACATATACCTGTAAATCTTTAGCTACATATCCGGTAATGTTGACTGGTATTGCTGGATACTGTGTTTCGTGTGCATACCGGCCAGCCTTGTGTGCCACGTATGCTTTGCGATACCTACCACTACATCCATTGGTGTACACAGAGTCACACGTGACATCTATTGTTAGTACTAGGAATACATACACCCCATGTAGGACAACCCAAACATTGGGTAGTCAACCTTCATCTACACCCAGGGTTACATAGATACCCCTGGCTATGTGCATGGTCTCCGGTGTGTGCCACACCTAGGATACTTGGGTCAGGACATCATACGGGATGGGTCCCGAGGGGGGCAATGTGTGGTGGTGTGGTAGCTATGGGTCGGTAACCAGGGTAGGGGTGGTGGCTGCGTGTGTGCTGTGGGTGGGGGGAGCAGAATTGTGGGTTATGCATGTATGGGTTGGGGATGGCCTGGGTTGGATGGGCCTGTACTGCTCGGCCCGCCTACTGGGTGGGGGAGAGGGGTATGTGATGTCGACATGTGACGCATAACAGAGGGCTGATGTAATTCCCTAGTTCAATTACAGACGTACAATACTATAAGCTTGGTAGTGTATTGCAGGGCAGATGTGTTTGGCTGGGTGGGGGGTAGGCAAATTTGTATGTGACGTATATTGTTTGGAGCCTCTCAGGCCCATTGATGGTGCATGTGGACGTATATGTTTCTGTTCATCTACCATTGGTATCTACATATGTCTGGCCATATATACCTCTGTGGGTATATATATTTGCTTACATATATCTAACTATGTTGGAATATACCTGTGGAGACATATATCTGTGTACATGTCACTTGTGTATATGTGGACATATAGATGACATATATATATATATGTAGTTGTCAGCATTTGCATGTATAAATGTTCATATATTTGTATTTATATGTGTATATCTCTGGATATTTATATATATGTATATATATGTGACTACATCTATAGATATGTTGTATCCATTTAGTTAGTGATATATTTGCAGACACACGCCCATCTAGCTGTAGGTATACATTCTCTGTACTGTTGCATGACTGGGCTGGGATTATGTTTCTGACAACATACAATTTCAGCATGTCTGGCATGGCTTAGGGGTAAATCGTTTTGTGTATGGTGTGCATGGTCCTGGGTTCCGGCCTTGCGGAGGCTGTTTGCTTTGTTGTTGGGCAGAACACTGGCCATTGGATACGGTGTGCTTAAGGCAATTTCAAGCGGTTGTTAGCGGGTTTGCGCAGAGATAAGCACTGCTGACGTCCGGTCACAGTGTCTTACATGTAGTTAGCGTCTCCTTTGCTTAATCTGTGTTGGCGGTGCTGCACCCCATCCACACGCACTTGCACATGCTCACTAGTGCTTACATATGCTTACTACTGCTTATCTGTGCTTATGCCTGCTTACTGCTGACTTATTCATTATGGTACTGACTCTTCACATGTGCATTTAATGCAGTACTCCAGTTCACATTTAAATGTTATTTAGTAGGTTATACAGCAATAAAATGTAAATATATGTTCGTATACAGATTTCACATGGAAAATGGTATGTGCTGCAGTGGGACTCAAACCAGGAATGTCTGCTCGTTAGGCAGATGCTCTGACTACTACACTATTACTGTGCTGTTTCATTTGCATATATCTTCCTTGTTATCCTCTTCAGCCTTTTAAGCTGCTTTAACCGTAGCTAAGCAATGGGCACACCCATGCACCTATGGTTAACTGTACTCTGAGTTTTAGAGATAAATACAGGGGTTACTTTTTTTATTTTTATGTCCTGTTGCTGTTGTACACATGGGGGACTGTTGATGGGGATATGCAGACACCTATGAGTGGTCTTGCTCATTTATTTACAGTTTCTGCTGTTCTACTTTGCAGGGGAGTGTTTATTCTGAGAGCTCTGCTCTCAGACATGCCCCCTGCACTTGTCCATGCTCCATGTAGGATTAGGTGGTCAGGCAGCGTGCCTTCATTAATATGCTTGACGTGCTGCCATCCTCCTCCTAAATGGCCACTTCCGTGCAGGACTAGACTAGTCCTGCATGGAAGATTAGTGAATCCAGGGGATAGTGTTTTAGCATGTGGGTATGAGAATGTGTAAGCATGAGATGTGGTAGTGAAAGGGTATCAGAGGGTAGCCTAACACGTTACATCTCAATATGTTCTCAGTACTAGACCAAATAGGAAACAGTTAAGATGCTAATTTAACAGCAGATATTATGCAGTGTGTTTTGGCTATGGAAATATCTTGTGAAAATAGGAACTGGCATCATCAGAACCATCGATTGCCTGTCTCAGTTAGTTATTTCTAAGCCATGGTTATCCATTTAGCATAGTAACTACTGTGGATCTTAGCTTCCTTGGTGGACTGCAATGCTTCCTTACTGGAAAATCCAGAGAGATGAAGCACATCCACTTGGTCACTGTTAGAATCCATGCATGCTGTAAAACAGCTTGAGTGGCCTACTAAATGACTGAACAGCAGGATAAGATACAGAATCACATAATACAAGCTTTCACACATCCTTACTATCTGGTGGGATAAATATAGTTTGACCTTGCAAGGGTAAAATTAAATAGCACCAACATTTCCATGTAGAAGTTCTCGGAGGGACAGGAAAGCTGATTTGGTAGGGGATTACAGCAGCAGTTTTACTGTACGGGATATATCATCTAGGCCTTAGTATACATTTCTGGCTTATCTGGAAGATTCCATAGGGTTTGGTGCATTAGAGAAATTAGCTTCTCATTATGTGTATGCACAGTTATAAGTGATTTGAGAGGTGGCTTAATGGATAAGGTCTTTGGCTTACAGGCACAAAGGACAGGGTTTGAGTCTTACCTTTATGCATAGACTGTTTATTGGCTAAGCATGTAATAATCTGCAGACTGATTGCCTAGTATTTTCCTATGAACTTATTATCCACTTGGGCAGGATGTACTTTAAATTCCACCATTAGAAGTGGAGAGATGGTGAAATGGCCAGACAGTTTTTTAGAATGAAACTCTCCAGCTTGGAAATACTTAAACTGGTTGAGAGTTAATATTATGTTTATGTATGAAGAACATAAATCTTAGTCTATAAATGTTTATTGAGTACCAAAACTGTTTTCCATGAGTTGCACCTTGACCTGAAGCAGAAAATAAATCTCTAACTGTCAAAGGGATCCGGTGTTCTGAGCAGAGAATAGCCTGTGAAGCCTTCAAAAGTCTCAGAGCACAGTTGAACATATTGTTTGAGAATACAAGTTTAAGGATCCCTTTGGAGATTAATCTTGCAGTTGATTGCACAAACTAGGAAAAGACATTTCAGAGAGTACACTAGACTACTGTTAATGGACTTCCATGGAGAAGTATAGTTTAATTAGAGCTATAGTACTAAAGACTCAGTAAATGCAGTACTTGATATACAGTTTCAGCTCTAGATGTTTCAAACCATCATTTCTCCTTGGTCTGGTTTTGAGGCTTGTTGAACTCTCTAGGTTTAGAAGGGAATATAAAAAATGCCTAACAATTTTGTTTCATGTGACAACAAATAGCAAGAAGAACTGACAGGTAGGTAAATCATTTCTGAGAATGATATCACTTAAAACACAAACTTATTATTAGAAGGTGTCTAATTCAATGGTACATAGGGATAGAGCTCTGACTGTGCCCCAGATGATCCAGGTTCAAATACCAGCAATGGAAGCTGGAGAGGCTGGGTGGGGACAGGATGGGAGTATGTAGTTGATCTACCCTGAGAGTGGAGGGTGATCAGATCCCCTGCAATTCAGGAATTCATAGGAGTGTGAGCTGTGTGGCATGCAGTAGAGTAAGCCAGGGTAATGACTGTTCTGCATGAAACCAAGGGGACTGGCATGTAGGGATGCACACATGTATCTCCAAAGGGAGCTTCTACAGTTGACATCACAACCATGATGGGGGGATGTGAGTGTCCCACATGTATGATGACCCAGTCTTAGTGTCTGACTCTCATGTTTAAGGGGAATGAATTGGCTTTTGGGACTCACTCTAATCAGGGAACTACTAGACCATGGGGCTCTTGCATTGACCAAGGAAAATAGGTCTGGCTCTTGCCTGGGTGTGGGGGGGGGGGCAAATGGGTATAAATGGAGCTAATGTAGGGCTTGCTTGTTTCTGGGGATAAAAATAGTTATTTCTGTGTGGGACTGAAAGGGAAGAAAAGCATTTTGTAAACAATATCGTTTTCACCACCTGGATTTGATGGTTTGTGGGGAGTGGAAAAAATGACCTGCCCCTGAAAAGTGGATTTGAAGACATCTGAAGTATTTTATAATTATATAAATGTTTTCTGAACTACATTTTGCAAAGAAGATAAGTACTTATTTACTGTCACTTGAGAAAGGTGCTATTTAGCTTTAAGTATAAGCTGATTATAATGCTAGGCTTTTATAGATTGTTTTCTCAGAAGTCAGAAAATAAAGAAAAGGATCTGAACAACTTCATAAAAAAAGGAAACACTATTGTTAGGACCTGATTAGTCTATATAAGTCTATTAGGACTGCAGCATCAAAACCAGTATTTGATGAACTCCTGACCATGACAAAATAGTGAATATGTTCCATGCAAAGCATAATACATGTAGTGCCTAAAATGACCAACACATTATATATTACACACATATACTACACACATTATATACTACACGCATTGGTAAAAATGCAAAAATTAGTTCTAGACAGGAAAATATATATTCTCTGCCATTTTTAATAAATGAATTGAAGCACTTAGCATTCATGGTACAGGCTTATTTAACAAATAATATCACATTGAATCAGTCTTACAACTTTATCAATTACTTTTGCAGTACCTTCACATACTAATACATTTGACAAAATTTTTGTTGCATATTTGTGTCAGCATTGTCACAGCAATCAATATCTATGTTGCACCTTCATAATAAGGTGTTGAGAAAAAACAACATGAGCTCTAATTCAGTGTAGCTAACAAACAGAAAGGCAGTCTTAATAATAATGTTATTTTCTTTTCTCCCAATATTATTTATAGTTGACAAAAGTTAAGATGCACAGCAAGCAGTTACTTATGTAATTAGGTGTATTTAACAATGTTTACACATTTAAGTTGAGGGTGCATTCATGCAAGCTAACAAATGGTAGATTTGGGTATATTTGGCACAAATTCAAATACTATAGTATTTTATTTAGATATCTACTTAGATCGCACAATTTCATCAAGTTTTTATTTAATTAACAAATTTTTCACATAGTGAGTTTTGGCTCTATACCCTTGCTATTATTTAAGTACTAGCTTAAGCTAGAACAATTCTATTTTTGCATAAGAGATTTAATTATTGTAAGAATTTATAGATATCTATATATAAAAAGATAGGTTCACTATAATCAAATGCATAAATCCATTATTTAGTAATAAAATGGCCTCTAATACTATAAAATATAATAGCTCTATATAATGTGGTATTTGCCATCCCTATAATGCCAAAAGAAGAGTTAATCCAAATAGCTTCTTATATAAAATATATAAAGCCTTTTATGCTCCATTGACTGAGGTCATGTTTTATAATGTTTCTTGGCTAGCATGCTAAGGAAAACCCATGCATTTAGCCTAGTAACCGAGTAAGTGATCTATAAACAAATAGGTATTCTGCACATTTTGCATATATATTGATGATCCATCCCCATTGGCAAAAACTTCTCTTCTTCTTCGGCTTCTATAACTATTTCACTACTTTGGATTACCTTTTGCCAGTTTACAGTCCTGGTACAGCAACCCAAAACAGCTAATTTCTTCTTTGCTTTTTTCCAGTGGTACATAAAGTTAAAATATAAAATATACAAAATTTCAAATTGATGATTCTTTACTTTTGCCAGAAGACTAGGCAAAAAATTTGGCAAATCTGCCTTTAACTCACAGCTTCTCATATATTGTCCATGAACATAACTAAAGGTAAATTTCATTGATCAACAAATCATTAGTGTGACTGTTTGGTACCTTTGTGCACTGATTATTGTCTGCTGGTGCAAGCATCTCAATTTCTGAGTTTCTAGGTTTTCCCTTAAGGGATGAAGGAAAAGATCTAGAATTCCAAGAGCCAATTTTGCAGCATTAGAAGGGACTTGTTTTTTGCATGCATAGATAAAGAACATTGTGGAGGACCACTTGAGAGAGCCTAAAAGGGTGGAACTGTCGCTATTACTACAAAAAACACAGTACAGTCTCCTCAATGGACTCAGCAACTTTAACTCACAACTTGCAAAAAAAAAAATATATTGAAATTTTTATGTGGGACTTCACAAAAACTTGCACTCTTTATGTTTTCCTGTACACACACACGGAAACATAAAAAATTTTCAGGAGTTTTAGAGTTCTTCTCCAAAAGATAGGAATGGATTTCCTCTCACCCAACTTGAGAACAATTCAATAAAAACAAGAAGTTCTAGAGCATAGCATTAGCTGTGGCCACAATTCTTCTAAAACTTAAGCAATTCAGTTCATAAAGAAAACAATTAGCACCAAACAATAACTGAAAGTTTACAGTAAAGTTTACTCCTTTTGTCTCAATATCCAATGTGCCCCTGCCAACTTTAAATAACCCAGCTGAACTACTAACCATGCTAAACTAATGCCTCACAAGACATGTTAAAATTTTCCTATTAACCTACGAAACTTAACAATGCTTAAAAGACCTACTAAATCCAAAGCTGGGCTGTACTCCAAATCCCTTAGGAAACCATAATATTGGGATTAAACCAAGTAGGTTATAAAAAAATAAGATCTCAGAAAAATCCAACAATAAGTGTGTATGTGTTAGTTCACAGACTATTAACCACACCAACTAGCTATAAAGCCAAATAACCATTGTGTAGAGAAACATCCACTTACCAAAACCAACAAAATGAAACATAATTCCTGCAACAGAGTAACGACAGCCTAAGTAATTGCACATCACCAACCAACGGAATTCAGAAGAAAATCAACCTTTCCAAAAATCCATCATTATAAACTGAACCAAAGAAACCGAAATCATGATTATGCAAACCAACATACTTAAAACTTAACTACTTTTCATGAAGATGCATTTATTAATACTCTACTGCTGTTAATTACTTCACTAAAGACACTTCACAAGACCCCTCTTCCTATGTAAAAAGAGGTCTTTTTACTTCTGCCCCATGATAAGTCTAGCAAACAAAGTCAAAAGGAAGTTCAAAGCTAAAGTCTGGAAGGTACTTAGCACTTGCCTTGAGCTCAAAGTTTATTAGCATACAGAACTCTATGAAACTTAATAAAACAATGTATAACTAAATATAAGAAAACCTTCTACTCAACTTAAAAAAACAGTATAACTTATAATCCAAAGTAAAACTGCTCAAAACATACAAGTATACTGTTAAATACAGGACCAACCTATACAGCCCCCAGTCATTAGCCAGACATAAATGATACCAGGCAATTTAAACACACTACCTAAAATGATTACAGCAGTAGAATCATACAAACCAATTTCAAAAAATCAAGATTGCAGCGTCCCATGCCAGCAATACAACAAGATACAAAGATTTACCCATCACCATACACAAACAGATATACAAAAATACCTCCCTCCCCATACAACCTCTACAAAAATACCTAAAAAATTAAAAAAGGATATAAAATACAACTGACTGAGGCTTTCTTGCATATCCAGTGAAATAGCAACTGAGGTAATCCTTATCGGAAGTCAAACCTGATAAGTAATCTTTATCGGAAAATAAAATTCCACTGCACAAGGGAAATAAAATACAGATCTTTCAACACAAAGGTGGATTGCCATTTATTTCCACAAAATAAAATATTATAATATCAATTTCATAGTCCCAATCTATTATAAGTATCCCATAGTACAATTTATTATCATCATATATTAACTACAACCTTCTTCACCTACAGAAATGCTAGCCACAACTTCCCATCCCTATCAAAGCATAAAAGATTTGTCTACTGTCTCCTCACAAGAAACCTTTACTAGCCTAGTCATTCTTAGTGCTCACAAAACTTTCACTTTTTGATATTCATAGTGCGATCTTAAACAGAGTAAAGCCTCAGCATGAAAAGTATTACAATACCTTCTGAGTAAAAGCATTGGTGTCCTACAAGGATGTATACTAGGCCCCATACCTTCAACATATTGTTCAGTGATCTTCTTTAAACACATATGCTACCCTAGTTCAATATGCTTTACTATGCTGCTACCTTTGTTTGGTCAAATCAAATCTCTTTACACTGCCTACTTACTTTATAATTCTTAATTTCAATGGAACATGGTGAAATAATTATTTCAATTAAGCTTTAGGTCTTCTCAGCTGACTCAGCCAATCAAAAGACTTTCATATTTCTGAGAGCTTCACAGTTTAGCCTTCTTTCAACTTAATTATTGCCTACTAATTTAATACTTAATACAATCCAGAGAAAACTAGACTATTTTAAACTAAAGAGAAAAACTACTGCTCTTAACTTGTGCTTCAAATAATGTAATTACTAAATGGAACTACATCCCAAAACTACTGAAAGAACACTATTACACATCAAATCATAAAATTACACAAAAAAAACACCTATAACATCAACACAACAAAACTACACCTATAATTTAAATTGCCACTCGTTATCATCAGTGGATAATTGCCACTGTTATCATTTACATCTTCAGAATCTTATATCTGTTATCAGACAATTGCATCACTCTCAGCTTACCTTAACCATTCAGAATAGCCACATACTTTATCAGATGATTACTTTATACCCCACCCTTACACTTATAACCAGCTATCTATATATATAATATATAATATTATAATATATATATATATATATATATATATATATATATATATATATATATATATATATATATATATACTATATGTAGTATATATTTTATATATATATTATATAATATATATATATAACACACACACACACACACACACACACACACACACACACACACACACACACACACACACGTATACATATATACATTTGTCTAGACTGGATCCTGGTTTACACTCCACCTCTTAACTACAATATTAACCTTTTCTGCCTTTGGTAGTTTCTCCCCCAGCTCCATTTCTTTGAATTTCTAACACATCACATGCTCTATTATCTATCCGATAAACCCATTAATACACCTCTTCAAATGCACAGTGTTCAACATCTAGTAATACATGAGTATCGTTTATACTGAACTAGTTGCCTCAGTTTTCATATGAATATAATCTAATTAGCAAACATATGTGCAATTGTTAATGTATATTATTTATTGTGTGCTCATGTATATTACTGAATGTCTGTTTAAAACAATGCTTATAATATGTTGGGGCTTTTCTCTCTGGACCTCTGCTGAAAATATTTTTTGACTAAACCCAGATAGACAAACACAATAACCACAAGGAAAATAAAATAAATAAAAATAAAAAATAAAATATTGTGGGAAATACATGCCAGTTTCCAAGTGTGTTGTACCATGGATATAATGTCAGTGCACTGAGATCTGTGTACCACCATCCCTCTCCAGGTAACTTTGGGAGTCCCAGTGGTAGAAAAAAGTGTATACCCAAATGTATACCCCCCCTTTAAAATCCAGACATCAGCCACATACTCCTTTTCTCTACTAGCTGGCTTCCTTGAACCTAGACCACTGTTCATGCATTGATCACTAGAAGCAAGACTGGACCACCCTGCCTGCATAACACAAAGTCAACATTTTACAGTGATGTGCTGCTGTTTATACATACAATAACTGAACATGTGTGGACACCCTAAATATATGGAAAAAGAGCACTTCATAAAATGTCACGTACTGCAACATGACAAGAAAATGTGTTTTGGATATCGTCATGCAATTCCTTACTCTAAGAAAATGATCTGTCAAAGTTTGTAGCACTGTTTTACAAGCTAAATTAGCAAAATATATGGTCACCAGGGAGTATGTCAGACCAGGTTATAAATACTCTTTTAACTGTCTGTCAATGAATAACAAAGGAATTACATTTGGTATATCACATTTCTCCTCGTGCATGCACTACAATAATCACAATCTGAACATTCCCAATGGGGGAATTGTTGGCTCACCTACCTAATATAAATCTTTTTTTGATTCATACACTTATAAATGAAGTGCTGCTGCATCTTTTTATTCCTGTGAGATAGCCACTGATTTTTTTTGTTTGAGATGACTATTGATATTTTATTTAAACATACATAATCACTACATCAAATCAAGTATGTATCATATGATACCTTTTTAAGTTAAAATCCAGTTGTAGTAATCCAATTTACATCACTATTTTAAGTCATTTGGCTAAATTGGGATCCACTATGAAAATTTGGGGCATAAACTCTAGCTACAAAATAGTCTAGTCAAACTCTTTGAATTACACACTTGCCAAAGCCCCTTGCCATTTCAGTAGCAGCACATTTTTAACCTCCCTATGTGGCAGCCTTTGTCCCCACACACCACTTAGTTAGTTGCATATACTAAAACCATGACTGCACAACTGTTTGGACAAAAGAAACATGCTGCAAGAGAAAATTCTGCTCACAAAACTGCAATCTTGTAGTACAGCTGAGTTAAGTAACTTCAGTTAGTAGTCACTGAATAACTGATCTGTAAAAATGCAGAATAATTTGTGTTCCACTTATGAAACATCACATCTCTACTATGTCTATCTGTAGATTAGCAGTTATCTAGCAAAGGACCCTTGAAAGCCATCCATAGTGGGTAGCTGTTAACGTCAAGTTTCTTTAACTGGTGGTTGTAGAACTGTTTAATTTATGGGGGAGGTGTTTCTTCCACTCATTGTTTCACCATATTTCAGTGGTCTTATTGGCATCAATGCTGAGGAAGAAAAACGTAGACAGGGCTTCTATAACTGCCTTACACATTATATGACATCAGACGCATGTCATATACCACTTTACACAGTGTATGACATGTTTCTGATGTAACTCCAGAAGAACTTCATGTCTGTTTTCAGAAGATGTGGCTATTAGAGTACCTGCTACAAATATATAATTTCTTACTCTAAAGTGTTACAAGAAAAAAACAGAAGAAATGTTTAATATATTGACTAGTCTGATTTCTTGGCAGACAAGGAACAGTAAAAATCCTCTGATTTGTTTGTGTCTTTTGGCTTTTCCCGGTTAGGGGTCGCCACAGTGGAACTCCGGTCAGCTAATGATTGGCAGTTGAATTTATGTACCGGCTTGCCAGGCCTGATGCACAACCTTCAACAAAGGTACGCCCATTCACGCATGTCTCCACACAGAAGATGCTCTAGCTGAGAATCGAACCGGACAGCGTCTTACTGTGAGGCCACAATGCTACCACAGCACCACCACTGCGGGTCAGCAAACAATCCTCTGATACTTGTCTAAAAAATTATAGTATGACTATGCACCAAGTTGTTGTTTTTGCCAACTTCTCATTCCTTGAAAAATATATCAAGGAACATAAAAATGGCTCCTGCATGATTTATCAAATTATTTTTGGAATAATGAGAAGGAGCTAATTGAACACAGTTTCACTGAAATATTCACCAGCCACAGCAGTTTGCCACATCCTAGTACAGATATGAAAACTTCTACTGACCAGCTAAGGTTGGTATAAGTATACCAGATGGGCCTTTGTCTCAGAAAATTTGGTAAATGTCTTAACAGCATAAAGCTACATATATTATAATGACTGAGTAGAACTTTATTCCATCAAAATCTCTAGAAATGCATTCCAACAGGATTTCTCAGCTGCAACCTTAACAGTGACTTGACCAGTATCATATCTGACTGACTCTTCATTGCTACTGGAGAATAGTGTGTGTGTGTGTGTGTGTGTGTGTGTGTGTGTGTGTGTGTGTGTGTGTGTGTGTGTGTGTGTGTGTGTGTGGATCAACGGATTTGTAAAACAGCATGTTATCCTTTTGCAAAGAAGGGTCAGTGTAGTTCACTTAAGGGGTACAGAAGCATCTCATCAGTTATACTCTTAGTTTTATAGTTTCATAGGTTCATAGGTGTGTACTAAGCTAATGGCCCTGGGGCCTTTACAAGCCTAACCATAGGATTACCCTGGCATAGTGCCACTATTGCTGTGATAAGAAGCCCATAATCATGAATGGTTTTCATATGGGTGTTTTGAACTGATGCCCCAGATATCAAAGTTCTGGAATTGCTGTTTATTCTTGCAACTCTTTCTTTGACATTGTGAAGCATGTTTTCCAACCAAACTAACATGCATTATTCTTAAGCAGTTTATACAAAATATTTTTCAAATGCTACATCTTCAGAAAGCCACAGGGAGTCAGATGGACATGTTTTGTATAGCTCACAGTTAACAATGACATTCTGAGGGGCTTATTTATGGGAACTCTTGTTTTCACAACCTTTACAATTGATCTCACTGTCTGTTGCATTTGTACCGCAGCAATGCAGGTCTCCAATAAAAACTGCACTGCTGAGATGTTTAGTCCAGAGGTTCATTAAGCTAGGACAATCTTGGCAGTTGTTATTGCTCTTGTAGGAGCAGCTTCTCTGCAATGCCCACTACTAAGGGCTTTCACCACAGCACATAACTCATGATAGATCAGATACACGCTTCCCTTCTTCAGATTAGCAAGACTTCAGTCTCCAGCACTCTTTTACCAGTCTCACAGTGCTGTTTGTGGATATCTTGAGAATGCTGTTTGAAATCTGCAGTATTCACGGAAAAGATCTATCATGGATAATGTGCATAAATTGCCTCCACCAAGAATGAATCAAACAGGTGTATGAACTAGATAAAAGGAAATGTCATAATTTCCAAGTTTAGTTCTGAATATGTCCTTCATTTATCGAATTAAAGTGCTTACCTTTTGCATACTTTTTAATAAAAAAAATTCAGCTCATAGGTGGTTTGATCGCTGTCACTTTTTGGAAAACTGCCATGTTGTTCAGTCCAATGAACTCACACTGAGTGAACAGTGTGGAATCTTAAATTCCATTCCAGTAAGATATTCTCCCCTTTTTTCCAAATGGTAATTACCACCTATGAACAAAATGGCTCCAAAACCTTCTAAAACAGTTTGGGCAGACATCACTTATTTGTCAGATGAATGAATGGTGTATATTAACAACTAATCTTTCATCTAAAAAATACCTATATATATTAATAAGTTAGTTATACCCACAGACCAGCTTGGCCTGGCTAAAAAAATAGAAATCTTCTCAATATTTGCATCTAATGGATATCATATTCTACTGACTCTTAAAATCAACCCTGCACATGCACTCAAACCATGGGCTATTTCAGAATTCCTCATAAAGAAACCTTAGTTTGGCTAGAAAAACAGGGAGACGAGATCTTGGAAGATAATAGTGGACATTTGCATAACATTCCATTACAGCAAGATGCCATGTAGACTAGCCTAGGGAACTTAAAATGAGATGTTCCCAAGCTTATAAAAAGGGCATGGATAACCATTTAGGACACTGCCAGTACTGGTTCCATTCTTTCAAGTCAATCAACATCTTAGCACTAAATCTGAGGTTTAGGCAAGTATTAATGTGAGTACAATGTGCTATGCAGAAACCTGTAGAGATTATAGAAGCAACAGTTTGAAGGTATGACTAAGATGAAGAAGCAATTAATCTTTACACTCCATCTGCTGAGCTTTTCTATATGTGTCAGTCATGCAAACGATAGCAGACTTATCTTTGGTGGAGAAGGTTGTGCGTTCTTTTCCCACAGCAGCTAAATCAATTGCTGACACTGCAGTGCAGCATAACAGGGTGCTGCACTCTTGAGTGTGCCATCCTTTGGATGAGATGTTAAACCAAGGCCCCATCTGCTGAGCTGGTGGTAGCTCAGGTGGCTGTAAAAGAGCCCATGGCACCTATTGAAAAGAGTAGGGATCCTTTATTTATATACAAAAATAATTCTCATTTACAAACAACTTACATATTTACAGATATTTACATGTGTACAAATATATAAATATACATATCTGTTTGCATGTATTCATAATTTCCTTTACAAGCATGCTAAATTTTCACACCTATTAAACTCCCTCTCCTTTTTCTATAACTGCCATCTGATTTTACTTAATATTGTTACTAAAATCCATTTACCATTTAACATAATTTAATTTATTCTTTCATTCCATGTAGCCCATAAAACATAGAATACGTTTTTATCTATTTTTTAACATATCCTTTACTTCTGTTCTTATAATATCTATATTTAATCATATTCACATTTATTTTATCCACTTCTTTTATATTTTCAAAATAACCTTCTTTACATAAATTTCCCCATAACTTTTTTACTCTTTTACATTTCAAAAACACACATGTTCTGCAGTTTCTTCTTCGTAATAGGATCATAGGAAGTTACTAGGCTATTGGCCTTGAGGCCCTTATAAGCCTAGCCAAGAGTTTAGCCCACATTTAGACAAGTCAACACCCAAAGGCCTTGTCCAGCAAGGACACGGGTGGGATCTCAGCGGTGTATTTTTTGTTTCCCATCCAGTTATCCAGGTTGTGCTTAAAAAGGGATAATGAGGTACTCTGCTTGATATGGATAGGGAGCCTATTCCACAGATGGGGGAGTCTCTGGGACACAAATCTGTCCGGCCAACAAGTCCTATTGATGTCACAGGCCAGGTTGAGGTTACGCATGTAGGTTACTCGAGTGGAGCTTGACTTGTTGATATGCAGCAGTCCCATCAAGGTGGGGTCTGAGATTGCTTTGTATGCCAAACAGAGGTCACCTCTGAGGAGTCTGTAGGAGCTGAGTAGAGGGTCAGGGCCTTTAGCCTATCTGTATAGGATAGATGTTTGAGGACCTGGATTCTCCTAGTGAGGAACATCTGTGGTTCTTGACAATGTAAACATATTCTATCACTTTTTTTTATATGGCATATTTACTTTTACTGGCAATTTATCTATTACCAATGTCCACAAAAAAATCTTAACATTCTACTTTCTGATTATACCATTTGCTTTTTATATTTATAGCTTTAATTTTTTCATCTGTTGAATTTTCCAATGGTTTTACATAGTAATGTTTCATCACTACATTCTTATACCATACTTTTCCATCTTTTTCTATATTATCAATTTTTACTTTCCACAAAAATAATTTTGTTGGTAACATTATATCTTCATTTATACACTCTTTTTCTTTTTTAATCTTTTTTACCATACCCCAAAATTTATCATACTTATAGTTATACAGTTTTACTACTAATCCCTCATCTTTTTCATGTATCTACTTTAACGTTTTGTACAAATTTAATGAGGCAGCATATACCACTGGGTTAATTAACCCTAAACATCTTTCTCCTTTATTTACATAAAAAACTCCTCTTTTTACTGGGTTTAATCTAGAACTGGAGATTCATCAAGCTAGAAGTATCTTGGCAGTTGTTATTGCTCTTATAGGAGCAGCTTCTCTGTAAAGACCACTAGTAAGGGTTTTCACTGCAGCACTCATTCCTTTTCAAATACTGATGGCAGCATACATACACTTGCTAATTATCCTATTTTTTCCATCAGCACTGAATTTATCAAATAAGCCTTTTCTTTGAATGATAATTTATATGTTCTCTAGAAAACATGTTTGCTTTTTTCATGTTGTTATTTTTCCCCATTGAATTCTACTTACATCTTAATTCCCAAATTTTATACCAAACACAGACATTTTATTTATAGCAAAATATATACCACTGATCTTTACTATATCACCTAAATCTTTACTTTTATCTTTATTTAAAGCCATCCTTATCATTTTTATCATCTCTGAGTACTCATTTGTGCAACATATTACTTCTTTTATCCACATTTTGTTTTTTGCATTGATTATAATGGCATCTCCATATGTTAACATAATTGGAATTCTTAATCCTTCAGGTGTTATATACCCTGCTCCATTTATTTTGTAATTTATTTCAAATACTATCACATTCATAACTAATGCAAACAGTATATAACTTATTATTGAAGATCCCTGTTTTACACCACTCTTCATATTTAGCTCTTGGCTTAATCAACCGTTTACAAGTATTTTACTTTATTATTACTATACATTGACATACATCATTTTCTAATTATCACTTATTTTATATTATTTCATTATTGCCCATAAGATTTCATGTCCATTTGTACCAACTGCCATATTAAGGTCTCCAATCATGATTTTTCACTTCTTCTTTTCTGTTCATAGCATCCCCTACAATTTCTCTAACTATCATTAATGATTCTTGACAACCCTTCACCTCAATACTACATATGCTATCTTCCATAATATTTTCCATTTTAGTTTGAAATTTCTTTTGTATTATTTTCATAAAGATCTTATATTCATTATTATTCAATACTACTGGTGTCCAGTTTTTAATTCTCTTCTATCTTCCTTCGTCCATATGAATTTAAGTATTCCACTACATAATTCTTTATACATAAAACATTCATTTAATCACTCATTCAAAATCTTTAAAATATATATTTTTCTTGCCAATCTCTTAAATATTTACACATTTCATACTCTATTCTATCTGGTCCTGCAGCAGAATCTATATTTACTTGTCTTAGGTCTTTAGCTAGCTCCTTTAAAGAAATCTCCTTTTCCAACTTTTTATTCTCTTTTTCTGCTAATTTTATTACTTTTCATGTTTTTTTCACTACCTTCTTTTTTCTTAAAATGTTTCTTGTACATATTGTACTACACTATTAATAATCTTTACAAGAGTTCTTTCTATTTATCCTTTTACATTTTTGTTATTTCTCTGATTACACCACCATCTTCGTTTACTAATCTGCTTAAGTAACTCAATACTTCTTCTCTTTTTCCTTGTAAAAATATCTTTGGTTATATAACAATTATTATATTTTTCTTGATTTCTTTCATATAGTTCTTTTTCTTTGTCACAGTACTTTCTATTATTATGTTCTAAATCTTCCAATGCATCATTATATGTTCTTTTGCGTTTTTTCTCTACTTTTCTCACATCATATTGTCATTGTAAAAAACATTTTTTATATTTTTTTCTTAAATATCATCCAGCATTCAGAACAGTCTTTATAAAATGTTCTCATGGTATTATGATCTTTCCATAACTTTATTACCAATCTATTTCCTTCTTCATTCCATGCTTTCCCATTTATCCTTTTTATTCCTTTACTTATTTTTATATATTCCTTATTTTATTTTATCTCTAGCAAGATGAACAGAAAATCCTGTTTCAACAACCTTCCCTTACCCTATAACTAAACCTCCTGACACTATAAAATAATCCATTTCAGTTCTATACATATCCCTTTTGTAAGTCTGCAAATTTATGTCCCAAAGTTTTAACTTACCACATATTATAACTTCTAATATTTTTCTTACTTCATTTCCTTTCTTTTTATGCTTGCCTCTTAAATCAAAATTAAAGTCTCCTGTTATTATAATATTCATATTTATCACTACATAGCCTAAAATCTGATGAAATAAACTTGCCCTTTTTACAGTTAGTATAAGCATATAATGATATAACTCCATATACTTGTTCTTTCCATTTTAAGTTGACAATGGTTAATCTTCCAATTGTATTTCTACAATATGGCTATTCCAGAAAATCTCCTATTTCCCAAATTCCAGATTATTATTTCTCCCCATAGTTTCTCTGTTTATAATCTTTCTTCATTTGTTAAAAGGCTTGTGTCTTCTAATATAATTACATCTATATCACATGTATTATACAACTCCAAAATTCCTATTCTTTGTACTATAGTCTTAATATTGTTCACATTTACAGAACACACTCTAAAATTTTCATTTTTCCTTTTCCTTAGATTGGTTTCATAAGTTTATGGCTAATTACTAGGCTAGCTTTCTTAAGACCATGCTAAGCCTAACCAATCTTCTTCCTAAAGGTGAGAATCAATCACTGTACTTTGTGCCTGGGAGTTAAACACTTTAACGATTACACCAAACCCCAATCTTTAGCTGTATATACTCATTTTCATCCATTTCCTTTCATTTTTCTTTTGTATTTATGTTAAGATATGTGAAGGCTGCCAGCCTAGCTAGATAGAATTTTGTAGCTAATTCTGTCATTTGCAAATATTAATATAAGCCACAGGCTTGTTCTCTTAAATGGAAGAAAATGGTGTTAAATGTTAAACGTCAAAAATGTAACAACAGTGCACTCTGCTGGAAGAAAGCTGATAAGTCAAGCATTGTATGATTGATCTCAAACTTGGAACCATGCTGTCTGAACCATCAGATTATTTCTATTGTTTTTAGACCAGAGTTAATTGCTAGATTTTACATATATAATGTCTTTAATTGTTGTAGTTTCCTAACCAGGTGCAAGCTTACTAAGAAATGCAAATGTAGAGTTTCTGTTAGCCTGGAAAACCAAAGAATTGTTAAGAATGATGTAATCTAAAATGAGTCAGCAGGATGTATTATCAATTTTTAAAAGATTGTCTCAGAGAGAGAGAGAGAGCATTTTGCATTTGTCTTCAGAACTGACCACTCACCAGCTCTTGCTTTGCTCCGTCTGAATGTAAGTAGGATCTTAGACTTTAGTGTTTCTCTTAGGAAATATATAGAAAATAGTAAGTTTAGTCTAGCTGTTTTCTGTATTGATGTCAGAACTATTCTACTGTATTATTTTAAGCATTTTCCTGTGGTCTCTGAACTCTTGACTAGCACTGTGTAGTAAGAAGTATTGTCTTGGGTTTTTATTATTTATTTTTACATATTTTTAAACCTTTCAACAGTGGCTGTTTTGTGTAGAGATAATTTAAGCTCTAGAGTACATTGCATGTATATTGTGATACTGTACAGAGCCACTCCAATAAGCCTTAAAAAGTTCTGGTCACACTTACTAATTGGATAATAATATTGCACAATAATAATTGGATACCCTTTGGTAAGGGCCTTTTTAGTAGCTGATATGTAAGGGTTCTGGTGGCAGTGATTACTACCTTATAGCCTGGACAGAAAGGGCACAGCTAGTGAACCTGTGCCAGTCTTCCCCAGGAGTGCCTGTGTGGTTGTATATAAATCATATCTCAAAGTGTGTGTGTGTGTGTGTGTGTGTGTGTGTGTGTGTGTGTGTGTGTGTGTGTGTGTGTGTGTGTGTGTATGTGTGTGTGTGTGTGTGTGTGAGCTACTTGGGCAGGGACACGAAGCACTGGTTGGACAGAGAGAGTGCTGGGAGGACTTGGCTTGGGACCTTGGCTAAGGACCCTACTCTATAGCTGTGCAGTGGCGAGTCTTATTGAGGATCTGGAGAGAAAGGGAGAAACCAGACCCAGACTGACTGTGATCTCTGTGTGCTCTTAAGAGAAATTGTACTTTACTGTGTGTGTATTTGTTATCCTTCTCAATGTGGAGGCCCCTCACTGGTGTTAGTGGTGAGGATTGAGGCTCCTTGATTACTGAACCAGTGCACGGGTGTCACAACTTATCCCTTTAAATTTTCTTTTTCTGTCTTTTATCCTTTTAAATAGAATTCTTTTTTCCCTTTTGCTACCTCCCATATCTTCTTTGTGACTTATTTCAGAGCCTTCTTCTATGTCCTCTTTAATATTTTTCTCATGTAATTTTTCTTCTATTTCTACTACTTCTGAAATTTCCTTTCTTTGTTCATTTTCTTCTTTCTTTCTCCTTACTGTTATTTTCAGTTTTTGCAATCCATCCTTAAATGTCCAATTTTATTATATTTATAACATTTCAATTTACATTTTTTGCATTTTTATCCCATTTCCCCACAAATGTAACATTTTATTTCATCACAGTTGCTTATGAAATGCCCACCTTTTCCACAAAAGAAAAAAAACATGTTTTGTGTTGTCCGCAGTATTACAACATCCCTGTTCCCCTCCACATTTGTCATGCTTGGTATGTGTATACTTTTTTCGTTTTCTATTTTTAACACACCATTATAATCCCAGCCACCAGTCCACAAACCTGTTTTATCATAAACTTTTGTATCCGGTATGTCTTTACATAAAGCTTTCAAAGTTTCTCTTTCTACCTCTGTTCAAAATTGTACCTGAATCTTCTTTTTTGTTTTACTGGTAAATGCTTTTATCACGTAAAGATTCCATGCATTACAGTCTTTCTTTTTTTCATATTCTCCGAGAAAATGTTCCATTGACAAAACAGTCTCAGATATAATGTCATAAAATGTCTCCTTGCTAATAAGAATAAATGCTCTTACCTTATGTGCTTTTACACCCAAAGGAGCTATTAAATTTACCCACACGTACACACTTCATACCTGTTCATTTCTTTGTCTTCTGTACTTTGAATACTTACCATGTACTTCCATTTTTTCATTTTCTTTTGCCTTCTTTTCTGCTACTTCACTTTTGCTTTCTTCTACTTTCTCTGCCTAGGTTTTATTTCCCATCTCACCAATATTATTTAGGATCGTCTCTGCATCTTCCTTTTGTAATTTCTCCATAATGTCCCCTCAGGAAACATCTCCTTCATTTACTGCCTCACTCTGCATCACCATTTCTTTAAGTAAATCATCCTGCAACCCTCCTGACTGGAGGGTTGTAATTATACATCTGTCATTTACTGATTCATCTCCATCAAAAAGGTTTCTTTGAAACATTTCCTCAGAATCCTGCACATATTCTCTGGTCTTGATATTTGCTTTCTCCTTCATTTCTTTCACTGCTCCATTATCACCTTCCTCTCTGTCTGCCTCCCTGTTTTTGCAAGATGCCTCTATACCTGGAAAAGAAACAGGAAGTTTTCCTCCAAAATGTTTCCCACTCACAACAATGAAGAGTAGGGGGATTCCCTAATGCCCTGTCCAAATTTGACCTAGTAGTACAAATATCACATCAGGGGTCCCCAAAAAGAGGCTACTATCCTGGTGGGACTAGCCTGATCAACAAACGATAAAACTAAAAAAAATAAATGTATGTATGTATTTTTCATTTGCTAATTTGATAAGTGGGCTGA
The DNA here is from genome assembly GCF_019279795.1 of Protopterus annectens. Taxonomy (NCBI): domain Eukaryota; kingdom Metazoa; phylum Chordata; order Ceratodontiformes; family Protopteridae; genus Protopterus; species Protopterus annectens. Next base: position 361,524,712 of record NC_056727.1, on the reverse strand, counting down.
TCAAACTGACCCTCTTCAGTCATGACCTGGATCACAAGTGGCCTTGCCAGCATAATTTGACACTAAGACATATGCAAGCATGACACAAATGTCAAGTTGCACATTTATTGCACATTTATTGTACAGTCCAAGAAAACAGTCCCATTGAAGGGGCACCCAGAAATGGCACTGAGCTCTAGTGGGTCTATATTACATAGTTGAAGTTTCGTAACTCTGACCACCCAATGGTCGAACCATTATGTTCGAAGTTAGAGAACTTTGAGTATGTAAAATAAATAACTACACAACGGACAAAACAATAACTTGTTGTAAGCAGGGGGGCAAGCCCCCATGTACCCCCCGCTACTTAAATATACCAACTCTGAGATTGCACCACATTGAAGTGAATGAAAACCTCTACTTACGGAGATTTCTATTCAGACACTCGAACCTTTACAAATTCGAACGTATGGTCGATATGTGGTTCGAACTTGTAAAAGTTCGACTATGTTACAGGAACCCAGTTCTAGTACTTTAAAGAAAACCATAAACTGTTGCAGTATCTAATACAGAGCTGATCTTTATCCTCTTCTTCTGGCCCAGGTCATGTCAGGCTTTTGTTTTATACTAGAATTTGCCATACTGTAACAGGGTCAAACTTCTTTCTAATCTTTTCAGAGAGTACATTAGAGTTTTCTTTGATGTTCCTATAAATGCTTTTAACTGGAATTTAAAACACAGTCAGTCCCAAGTTCAAGAAATGATGCCACCATTTCCAAGATCTCATAGGTAGAAAAGATCCCTCTGTTTGTGCATCCTCTTTCCATAGCTCAATCCTTAACTAAGACTCTAAGCTGTTCAGTTTTGTTTGTTAGCATCTCTCCTTATCTGGCCTGTCTAATATAAAAAGGTTATTGTGGGTTTGTAGTTGGCAGTCAGACTTAAGACAATATTAAAAAGACGATCTTGCACATAAAATATAGTGACTTAAAATCTATGTTCCAGAAGGTACTGCAACAAACTGTTAAAAAGGCATGTGATAAAGTGAGTTGGTATTTTTTTAATTCTCCATTCTGGAGATGAAAGGCTTTATGCAGGCCTTCTTAGGTTTACTGGTTTCTTTGAAAATGTCATTATCAACCTAGCAGACTCCTCATCCTTTTCTTTTACTCTAGCTAAAAGCACAAGGGAGAGCATTACCCTTCCTTTTCTTCTTCTACATATAACATAGTCCGGATTATAGGTAAATAATCATTTCCATGGTTAGAGCCACTTGGATTATTTTGGACCTGTAGCCTCATGCCCCCTTTCTTGGATGCATTAAATAAACCCTTAAAGAGATTGTTTTTTTGCCTGGTGACATAATCCGACTCCAGGAACTTAGCTCTACAAAACTCCCATTCCTGTGAGAGGATACTATTTGGCTTATCCATGTTAGCGGTGAAACATCTAGTTACAAAATTAATGAAGGTCCTTAAATCCCCACACAGTGTAGACTGGAAGAGTCTGGTGGATATAACCTGCAAATTTAAACTCTTGATAAGTGGCAAACACTATTGTAAGAGGTTAAAGGCCAAATGGAATCAAAAGACTTTCTACATTAAATAAGACATGGAAGGATTATAGTTTCAGCTATGGAGAACCATTTTGGTGGTGTTGGCGGTGAGAACAGTGAAAAGAGATTGACTCCAACAAGCAGGAATTATAATGGTTTCCTTTTTAAGAGTCCACCACCTTAGAAAAAGAAGAACTTAAAAGTACTCAACATTTCTAGCAAGATTTAAATTATCATATTGCTGGTAAGGGGTGAATCATCCCTCCCTGATTTTTACTTCCACATTTGTGGCTAAGAATTTGTTAACTGCTACCTAAAGCTTGAGAGGGCAAAATCTGTGTCAATATAGGTCAAAATGAATGCAGAGTTTCAGGAAGTACAAAGAAGGAGGCATGTTTAAATGAAGAATGCAAAGAACTAGAAGATAATATAAAGAGAAGACAAGAGATCTCTTAAAGAAGATAGGTAATATTAAGAGAAATGTCCAAGTAAAAATGCAGAGGCGCCAGAAGCTGTTGAAGACTGGGGGGGGGGGGGGGCAGAGGGTGACAGGGGCACTTAGTGATCTAAAAAGGGCAATTTTTTAAAAACTGTTTACTACCACAACATAGGTTCACTTGGAGAACATGTTAAGCTTAGCCAATTTCCATTTTGCTTGAATTAACATGTCCTGATGGGCATGATAAAAGATGATGATAGCGGGAAATTTAGCAGAAGAAGATATCAGGAAGAGTTGGCAGGAATATACAGAAGAACTATATAATGAGAGTCTTAGGATCACTGAGACATATAATAGTGTGTTCTGTGAACTACAGCCACACATCACAGATAGTGAAGCTAAATGGTCCCTAGAAAGGCTGCAGGGAGTGATGGAATTCCAGATGAATTACTTAAAAATCCTGCACAATTATAATGCTGCAGTCTTGCTCAGACTTTACTAGCAAACTTGAAAAACACAGCTGTGGTTACTGGGCTGGAAAACTACCAACTGGCAATCTAATTCCAAAAAATAGCAATGTTAAAGGGTGATATAATCATCAAAAAATTGCACTTGTTTTCATTCCAAGCAAGGCAAACCTGAAGTTACTGTAAGCAAGACTTCAGCAACATATGAACCAATAACTGCCAAATGTACAATTTGTTTATAGAAGGGGGACCAAGAACTGCCAGACATACAAGTTGTTTTTAAAAGGGGCAGAGACATCATAGATCAAACTGCCAGCAAGTGTGTGGTAAGAGAGAAAACAAGGTAGAGCCATTAAAAAATGCTTACTTCTGCTTTATCAGTTACTCTAAAGCTTGTGACTGTATGGATCATAATAAACTGTGCTAAGGTGTTCAGAAAAATGGGGACCTTATTTGCCTCATAAGGAATCTGTATCCAGACCAAGAAATAACAGTTACAACCAAATATGAAATAACTCTGTAATTCAAGATTGTGAAATGAGCTACAGTAAGTCTGTACATTGCAGACCTGCTTATTTAATCTCTATGCCAAAATTATCATGCAAAATGCTCAGATGCTGAAATGAAAATTGCTGGCAGAAATAGTAACAGTCTTAGATATGCAGATAATAATCATTCCAATGGCTGAAAATAAGGAAGAGTTGAACAGCCTCTTGATGAAGGTGAAGGTAGAAAGCACAAAAGTTGTTTTCTGTTTAACAGGAAAACAGCTAAAATGATGTCATCTTACCCTATTGATTCTTTGCAAATAGTTGGAGTGGCAGTGATACATTTTATTTTCCTGGTCTCAAAGATTTTTGCAGATGGTGACTGCAGCCTTAAAACTGAAAGGCACCTGCTTCTTTGAAAAAAAAAGCTATGACAAGTTCTGATATGATTTTAAAGGGAAAAAGCATTACAATATCAACAAATTTTGATTTAGTCAAAACTATGCTTTTCCTACTAATAACATATGAGAGCTGGCTATAAGATTAAATTAGTCTTGGGCACCGCATGGACTTGAGCAATGCAGTGGTGCAGTGGTTAATGTTGTCGCCTTACAGCAAGTGGTTCTCCGGTTTGATTCTCAGCTGGGGTGCCTTCTGTGCGAAGTTTGCATGTTCTCCCTGCATTTGTGTGGGTTTCCTCTGGGTACTCTGGTTTCCACCCACATTCTAAATACATGCATCTGGAGCATTTCTCCTGGGACCTCCGCTGAAAATAGGCTCTGTCCTAGTCAGACTTTCCCGGTCAACAAATGTTAAATAAATAGTCAGTGCTTTAGGAAATAAACTGGGAGTATTCACTGGAAGGTCTAATATTAATCCTAAATCTCAGATAATTTGACTTCATAATGTGAAGACATATTTCAGTAAAGAGGAAATGATGCTGGGAAAGACCAAAGGCAAATGAAGAAAAGGGGCAGGAGAGGATGAGATGACTAAACAACATTACTAAAATACTGAATATGAATTTGCAAGAACTGAAAGAAGCTTCTGTTGACAAACGGACCTATTACACTAAGTTCTTTTGAGACCACACAGAGTCAGACTTGACTAAGACCAGGCCAATTTGTACTACAGTGGTTGCTGAGATATTGACCTACAACTGACTGGTTGAATAGCATTAAGATGCATCTTATTCTTGGCAGAAATATGATGTGCTGGCAGTTTGGTTAACAGCCTACTCTTGCAGTTACCCAGAGTTATTCTCTTTAAATGTTTGGATTCACTAGGAGACAGGATGTTGGTTTGGCTGTATTATGATAATCAGGTCAGGGACATCCAGCCCTTATCTCTTTAAGGTGGACACATGGGTATAATTGGCACTGAAGAGGTTCCAATGTTCTTAATTAAGAAAAGTGAAATGTCCAGTCATCCGTGGCCTTAAATGCACTCTCCACTTTAAATATGAGACACAGAACATCTACTACTGGGCTAAAACCAGCATCTGTACAGACATATTAGCTACCTGGTATTTTTGTTAGTTAAAGTTTAGTTTGAGGAAGATACATTTAAGGATAGAATATCTATTCTTGTGTGCTTGCAGCATTTCTAGATGGTAGTGAGAAGATCAACTACTTACTGTAAAGAAGTTGACTTATCCAAGGTGCTCCAGAGAGCTTAAGCATTTTACTCTGATATTCTAGCTAACCAGTCAACACAGGTGACAACTGATGTATGACATCATAAAAACTGTGAAAAACAGACTGAATGTCTGTCTGTTCAGCCTTAGTATAGCAGCTAGCCCAGGAATAGCATATCTCATTTTCTTCATCTCCCTGCAAGTATGCTTTTGAGGTACTCCCAAATCCTTCACTTACTAAATTAGAAACTCTGTCCATCTGCCTACAAAGTACTTCCTAATGTCTACATTGAACTGGATTCCATAAGCTGTTAGTGGTGTTCCATTTCTACCTTCCCTGTTCTTCTTAACTAGCCTAGTTGTCATCATCAAATTCATTATTAGCATCACCAGCAGCACCATCATTTTAGCCAAAGAGTTGAATATCTCATATGCCTGCCCTAAATCCTTTGATTTCCTTCACTGTCTTCTTAAATGCTTGAAAATTTATTATAGACTTACATATGCATTTATTTATGTATTCATATGTTTACTTATCAATCTATTTTCTTATTTGTTCTTGTTATCCATAGTAGTGAACTGGTCCAAGTGGACCATTTCCAAACCATGGTGGTTTTAACCCAGTCTAACAATAAAACAATGTGACAAAAAATGGACTTGCGTAGTATAGCAAGCAAAAAGAAGAGAGTTATGATTTACAGCTTGACAGCTAAATAAGCAATTGCTACACTCCTCAGCCCTCAGAAGAGACAAGAGGGCTATACCACTTTTGCCTCTCCCTCCCTGCCTGGCTCATCCATTGCTGGAGCTACTAGTCAAACCAAAGTCATCCAGGTTGCAGTAAAGGCTCCCTTCCTCTGCTTTCTAGAACTATCTATAAAATTTAAATTTGGAATAAGAATGAAGAGTTTTACTTAGTAAGGAGAGAAAGAAATGGCAGGCAGTCAGTAGACAGAGAATGAGGAATGACAATAGAAGGACAAGACAAGCTTTTCCTTGACTGAGCTGTTCAGGAAGCAAGAGCAATTTTTAGTTCAACACATTTACTTCACTTTCATTACACCAATGCTTAATATTTGATTTATAAAATGTCATTTGTAGATTAATCTTCAAGTGCTCAAATTATGTTCACTATTCTGTTTTACATTTAAGTCCCTAACCCAGTCTGACTAAGCTGGCCTGTATAAGTAAATTACACTTTTAACATACAGTCATTGGACTGGCTGATAATATTTTGTTTTAAGCAACAACATATTAAAACAATGAAAAGGTCATCACATACTTCAGGAGAAACAAATACCTTCCTCAAGACTTTTAGGAAGGAAGTCCTTGTTAGATACAGAGTTCATCTTTTAAAAGAATACTAGCTCCACATGACTGCAGGTGCTGTCTGGCATTGCTGTATACAACACTGTAAGCTGAAAATACTTTAAATGAGTCTCTCTTTGCTACTGAGGCAATTCCCCACTTCTAAGCCTGATAGTAATAAAGTCAGCAGAGACCAAGAAGATAAGATATCTTTACACGATGTAGAATATATTGGTACAGGTCTTGTAAGATGTGAAACAAGTACCAGATGCAAACAATGACCTGTGTGATTAAGGGGCTGTAGTCAAGCCCATTGTTAAAGTGGGCCTATATCATATGAGCAAATCGCACAAATTGCGAACGCTCATAATATCGAATGCACCGGACCTCGAAATGCTTTTTCTGAGATGGCAGTACAGTGAAGAATGGGATATTTACTATTTCCTCACTGTAGTGCAATCGCGGAGTTGGAATATACATTTTGCGGGTGGTGTAAATAGGAAGTTTGAGGTCTGGTACGTTCGATATTATGAGCATTCCTAATTTGTGCGATTCGCTCATATGATATATAGACCTGTTAAAGTAGCTGATTGTCTTGGTCACTTCATTTTTCACAGGCTACAGAAAAAAGGGTGAATGTCTAGCCTAGTTGGGATCTGATGCCGAAAATCAAGACGTCAGCAATTATTCTGCAGTAAAGATACTATTGGAATTCACCTGTTCAACAAAGGATAAATAAATAAATAAAAATACATAAATATCTGCAAAACAAACAGCACCAAAATTATCCATTCTAAAGACATAAACCTTGCCTGTGATATAAATAGGACCTGCTGGAGATACAGGTATATACGCAGAGACTACCCCTTCTCTGGAACAGGCTCCCCATCCATGTGAAGCAGAAATCCTCCCTGACACAATTCAAGTTTAACTTGGACAGTTGGATGGGGAAAATGAAATTCATCCCAGGTTTGGCACCCATGTCTCTAATGGACACAGATAGCTTGTAAATGGTTAATTTATCAGGCCTCTGCTTACACTTATAAAGGGTATCAGAACTTGTCAGATATTTGGAATGCATGGCTAGGCTTAAAAAGGCCCTAGTGGTTGTAAGCCTAGTAAACAGCTATGAAACTATGAACCAATACATGCGAGGGGCATTTGCAACCAACAACTACAGGTAAGTACTGCATTTTATAAAAAAAAACACTTTTGACTTTAAAATAGGTTGATGTTGAAATGTAATTGCTGTGTGAAAATACGGAATTTGTTTACAGTTGTGGCCCACCCATTCCACATTTGCTGCTCATTTCCTACCTAACAGATAAGGTTGTATTTCCTGCCAAACAATATTCCACTTTGCCCTCTCAGAAGGGTATGTCCCTTGTATTCATGAAATGTGCTACACTTTTTGATTTCATAGGTTCCTGTAGATGGTCAGTCCACGTCTCAATAGTTCTGTCTATGAAACCTATTTCTTTAGGTCCCCTCTCAGCTGCCCTCTCTTTAAATTGCACCCATTTTTTCCTACATAGACACGTCTCCAGAATGTGCTGCCTTCCTTGTTCTTTTGATTCATCTGAAGTACATTAATCAACAGCAGCACAGAGACTATCTTATGAAACAGCATGCATGTCCAGATATTGAATACATAACCCTGCAAAGCATTTAAATAGCAGTTTTATTAAAACAAAAACCTAACTCTTTGTCACTATTCTTCTCAATTAACTTTTTCTGTTCTCCATTTATTATCCTTTGTATTTCTTGTTTTACTTGCTCCACAGCTTTAAAACCTGTAACCTTTCAACCAGAACAGATATTTCGAACTAAGTGCTATATTGTTATATTTTAGACCTTGGACAAAGCTGAAAACAGTCCTCAGAACAGCCCGTTTTGTGTGTTTTCTGTAGGTTTTCTGCAGCATCACATAAACAAACACATGAGTGCTGGTCTCAGAACTGAATCCTGTGATACACTGCTTATAGCACTTCTTTTCCCTACTTTGGTGTCTGCTGTCATCCCATTATATTCTGTGGCCTGTTGCCCAGGAAGTCTGAAGTTGAAAGTTTCATCCTGAATGTTACTCACTGGTAAATTAACTTACATATTAATTTTTAGTGTGAGGCTTTGTCACAGTTCTTGCTAAACTCTTAGTTTGCCCCATTCACAGTCTTTCATTCTTTATTACATTTGGAGCCCACACCACCATGGATGCCATATTGCACTGACTTATAACATTGTAGCTCTTTTGAATATTTTTCAAGCATATCTGTACATTTTGTTGCTTTCATTGTATATAACCTACAATACCAGATTGCAAACTGCTTCAAGCATGAGAAACAGAATATAAAATAAATTATTTCTAATTCATACTGAAGCAGAAAGAAATAATATGAAATCTTTGTTCATCTTTAATGAGATTGCCATTGTCAGGCAGCTTATTGCTTCAGTGCATATGCTTACTTTATTACATCCTCTGTAGGCTAATTATTATGTTTTCTGTAATGGTATGAATTATCAAGTAACTGTGTCATAAAACTTCTCCTCCTGGCATTACTCATTACAGAGATAATAAAACAGCACATTATAGTTTAGCTAAATGAAACATTAGATTATTTTCTACTGAAATTTGTAAACAGGGCTTATGAAAGTCTTGAAACCTATTGTAAAGCGTGATATAGATTCATTTATACATATGTATACAAACACACACACACACACACACACACACACACACACACACACACACACACACACACACACACACACACACACACATTCATAATATAATTTGTTCTTGTTTCTTGAATTTGGTGGGCAGTGAATGTATATCTTCATGTGTACACAGTACTTTTTGTCAGAACTATGACATCATAATTCTTAAATAATTTAGGATTGTACTTACTCCTCCTGAGAATTTCTCTGCACTCAGGCTTAATTGCAGGTGCATTTGGCTTTGACAGTACATTAGAAAGAACATCCACTATACATCGAGTCACCTGAGAATGAAGACAAGGGCTTTCAGCATGCATAATAAATTAATAATGATGAAAACAAAGATATCAAACTGTTGACAATAAAACAAGTAATATATCATGTTATAAGAGTTACTCATTTTCTGTGTAGATTTTAATTAAATTTGTATAAACATATCATTTTCTCTTTTGGATGTCTACATAAATGCAAGTGATGACCAGTATCAAATGATATTTCTTAGAGGACAAATGTACTTAATATAAAATTATAACAGTAGTAATGCAAATGGAGATACAAGTTGAAAACGTACCACTTCCTCTTTGTATTCATCTCTTCCCACTGGTACAGGACTGCCAGCTGTGAAAATACACAATAGTACAGTTACTTTGAAAATTACTGAAATTTCACAATTAATAATGCACACTGTTTTTGACTCTTCAAATAATGTACAGTGTTCTAATGTATATACTTGTAAAATACAGTAGTGATTTCCTTAGCTGCCTAAGAGTGCTGCCAAAGGTCATCTGTGATTAAATTCTCCAAAATGGATGCAAGTGAGTCAGGCCACAAAGAAATATTAAGCTTCTCAGCCAGTAAACTCAGATCTTACAGGCTGGTAGAACTGTGGAATGTAGGCTTGCATTACTTATTTTATGATACACCATTCGCATTCCTTTCTACATAACCTTAGGAGGTGCCTGTGAGGGCTGCATGACTGAGTATATATTCCTTTCAGACTTTATCAGTGTTATTTTGTGTGTCAGACCACTGTTGTCTGTTTGCTGAATGCATGCAAGGTGACCTCTGAGTTTTATGTTTCATAATGTATATCTATCAACCTCTTAGCACAACAAGTCTGGACAAAGCAAAGCTATTGGCAAGACAAATGCCCAAAAATAGGACAGATTTTAAATATTGCTCTTATAAACTTATAACGTTGCTAAAATAATAGATTTTGTGTTGCCATGCATTTTCTGAAGGATATGAAATCTGAAACTCAAATGTCTGTCATTATTTAGTTATGTTAATTCCATGTGATTGGCCAGAAAACCACAAATCTTATAAGGAACAAGCCAAAAATATGAAGGAAAAATCTGGATCTGGACATTTTCTGAAAGTCTGGACAGCTGATATGTAAAGTGTGGATTTTCTATATTTGATACATACATCACTCTTATAAGACAGTCTATTTATTGCTGTGAAATGTGGGTCTAGCCCTATTGTCCTACACAAAATGCTTCAACAAGAACATGGGTTCCTGAATTCCTATCCTGCGATAATACAATGTTGTCATTATGTACCTATGTATTACTGTATAATGACACTAAGGGAGAAATACAAGTGAAGAGTTAGCATCCTTATTTATTTGTACTTCTAGAAATGGTGCCCTCCGTAAAGCTGTATTGTGTGTCTTCTATGTCTTTCTGCTCTACTGTGCATTACTGTTGCTTACTTGTCAATCAAGCTGTTTTCTGTATGCTCTTATCTGATATCTCATTTTTCTTTGCAGGATAGTTTTATGGTTCCTGTTAACATTGCCAGGATCTGACCATAACACCTTGCTGATTTTGCTGTTTAGTTTCAATAATAATTCAGCATCTGTTTCTTCTTTTTCCTACATAATGATTTGTCATTTATTATTGTGAAACTGTGGCCTACATCTCCCTAGGGATAGCATGCTTATGCCTCTCCTGTACTTCTTTGCAAACTTCTACTTTTTTCACTCCCAGCTTCTCAGAATGGAGGTTGTCAACTAACTAATCTTTCTGGGAAAAATGTGAAATTTTATACTAAACTTTTTCTTGTCAGTCTGCTCTGATTGACTGGACCAGGGTGGGGAGGAGGGGATGGGAAGGCGGACATAGAAAGTCACGCACTCCCTTTTGACTAGGAGGACTGTTGAAGGCCGATTCCTTTTTTCTTGAAGTTTTCTTGTTATTTCTTTTTATATTCCTATTTTCCTGATGTTTGTTGCCCTGGTGACAGAAAATGTTTCTTTTTTCAAGCACCTTTATTGAATTATCATTTGTGACATAGGCAAATTTACATTGATATAAAAGTAATCAAACTATATTAACATAAATATTATATTTCACATATATTGCTATGTATCATATAACCTAAGCAATATTACATAAATTATTCAATTCCTGCCTTTTTTAAACAAGACACATCTTTATTAAACTGTCACATACTACATCGACAATCATACATTTCTGTAAATGAAAACAAACCACACTGACACAATTCTAGTTGCACGCATTTTATATCACAAACCATACTGACACACTCCCAGTTGCAAACATTATATAATCTACCCAATCTTTCTCACTCAAACATTACATAGCTCATTTATGTCCTGCCATCTTGTAAACCTCATTCCTCCCTTGCATGTAGTTCCCACAATTCCCATTTTTTCCTATGTAGTTTGCTCCTACCCTTTTCTAAAGATCTCAGTTCCAGTTGTTTTATCTCTTTTACTATATTCATTACTTCCAGTATAGTTGGTTTAGATTTTAATTTCCATTTTCTAGTAATTGTTTTTTGGCAGCCACCATTATTAGACAAAGCAAGGGCTTACCATGTCTAGGCAATTCCGATTCTGTAGCACAGGTCAGAAAAATCATCTCCCTCATCAGGCCAATCTGCCCACCCAGCATCTCTGACAGTGCATTTTGCAGGGAATCCCTAAAGTCCGTCAACTCACCACACTCCCAGAAAATATGTTCCCAATTATCTCTTTCTTCCCCTTTACACCTCCAACATTTGCTGTCTGCCTGAGGAAAATTTCTCTGGAGTCTATTTGGGGTATAAAAATATCTATGTAAGCATTTCCAGGCAAAATTCCGAAATCTTCTAGATTTTGTTGCATATTTGGGAGACATACATATATCCTCCCATTGTTTCTTTGTGAATTGCCTTTCCAATCCTTTCTAACCTCCTCTAATTGATTTGTATAATTAGCATGCAATATTTGATATGCTCTACTAATTATTCCTTTTTTAATGGCAGCTTCTGTTCTAGATTCTATTAAAAAATCTACCAGTGCTGCTCTTTGGTTTAGAACCTCCCCATTTCTTTCTCTTTGCCTATACTCTGATATCAATCCCTGATAGGGAAGACAATTTCTAACCTGCAGTCCAAATAAATTCTTGGTGTCTTCCCATTACATCATCTTTCCCTCTTTAGTTATTTGGTCCCAATACCTTGGTTCCTTTGCCAGTTTTCTCCAATAAATTCCAGCCTCCTCTTGCCCATTGTCTGTATCGATAATTGCAGTCATCCCTATTGGCAGAATCTCCTTTCTCCATTCCAGTGTTGCTTTACTTCTTAGAATACTTTCTGCTACTTTATGGATTTAATATTCTGTGTGATTATTGTTATTCTCCTTAAATGTCTGCATTCAAAATCCCAGCCTGTCCTTTTATCTTGAGCTTCCCCTGTTTCATCATCATCTCGCTCCACTCTGAATTATAGTTTTCTGATTGTGCTATGTATAGGAGTCTTAACTGTGTAGCTCTGAAATACCCCTTCAAATTGGGTAATCCCAATCTGCCTTGTTCTACTGGAAGAATCAGCTTATACCATGTGACTCTTGCCATCTTCCCTTCCCAAATAAAGTCTTTCAGCTTTTTATTAATTGCTACCCACAAGTTCTCCTCTAGTTGATAAAAATATGCCTGACTTGTATATAAGACTAATGGGACTAAAACATTTTAACTGTTTGTATCTTACTATCCATTCCCATATAACAAAGCTTCCATTTTCTCAGTTTTTTTTTATCTTTTGTTTAGTCTCTTCCTACATATCCTTAGCTGCCACACTAGAATCATTTTTAATCCATAGTCTTAAATACTTAATTTTATCATGTCCCTATAAATATGGGTATTCCTGGACCAGTTCATGGTTGGGTACATATTTACCGCTATTGCCTTTGTTTTAACTTCATTAATTTTGTATCCTGAAAACATCTGAAACTGTCTCAAAATGTTCCACAACACCGTAATGTCTTTTTCTGGTTTTGTCAGGTATAAAATAATATCATCTGCAAATAAAACCAGTTTTTCTTGCCTACCATACCAATTTTATCCTTGAATTTCTGAGTCCTTTATTTTCTATACTAGTGATTCTAAATATAATTCAAATAGTAAAGGGGAAATAGGATACCGCTACCTGGTCTCTCTGCTCAAGCTGAAATTATCAGAGAGGACCCCACCCACTTTAATTTTCACCTCCAATCCCTCATATATCCTCCTAATCAACCTTATATTTTTTTTTCAAGAAATTCAAATGCTTCCATTGCCCTGTTCATAAAGTCCCAACTTACTCTGTCAAATGCTTTCTCTGCATCAAGACCCACCATCAACAATGGTATTTTCTTACATTTTGCTTCCCTCTGGATCATCAGTGTTCTGTTAATGTTGTCAAATGTTTGCCCCTCCTCCACAAAACCACATTGATCCATATTTATCAGTTTTGGCATTACTTTTGCCATTCTTTTAGCCATTATAGACATGAATGCTTTACAACCATCATTTAGTATTGAAATTGGCCTGAATGAAGGTATTACAGCTAGCACTGCTTTCTTCCAGGACAGAAGTAATTTTCCTCCTCTTAAGATACTGTTAAACAAACACTTTTCAGATCTTTATCAGTTTTTTTTCCTCCTAGCTTCCAAACTTCCACAGGAATACCATCTATTCCTGGGGACTTTCCTGTAGATTGGTTATATATCACATTTTTTTATCTTATCTCCTCCTATGTTAACTGTTAGTAATTGAGTCTCATCTACATCTAACCTTGGCGTATTTAATTCTTCCATAAACATTTCCATTTGTATCTTTTCTTGATTTTCACATTTCTCTGTTTTATAGAGACTCTCATAGAATCTCTGAAATATTTCTAATACCTCTACAGAATCTCTTGTTACATTCCTTGTTATAGGCTCCATAAGTCTGGTGATAACCCTTTCTACTTTCTGTTGCCTGAGTCTTTACTTTAATATTTATCAGTACCTCTAAAGAATTCTTGTTACTTATTAACCATAGCTCCCTTTCTTTTATCCCACTCCCTAGCTTTATTTTCAGAAGAAATTTCTATCCTCTGTAACAGCTTCTGAATAATCTCCACTACCCATTCCTTAAATTCCTCTATTTTCAACAGATAGGTGGGAAAGTGCTAATTGCTCATTTTTATTTCATTACTCTGTTCTTTTATTTTAGCTATTATAGGCGCATGATCTGAAATAGTTATTGGGTGAGTATCAAGACCTTCAATTACATGCACATGTTCCTGTAAAATGTAAATTCTGACTAGCCTACCTGAGATTTATTTCTTGGGGAATAATACGTACCTTCACTCCAAACTCCTATTACTGAATGCACATCTTCCATGCCAAATATTTTCATATATTTCTTCAAAAATATACCATCCTTTGTTATATTTTCCCTTCTGGGACCCCCATAAACATCTTCATTGCTGCAAATCAAATTCTAGTCGCCACCTGTAGGTAATATTCCTTACCGAAAACAAATTATTTCTCCCAGAATTTTCTTAAGCTCCATTATAGCAATTTTAGGTGGAATGTAAATACATGCCAGTGTAATCCTCCTGCCTTCCCAGTAGCCCCTTAACACTATACAGCTGCCATTATTATCTTTTTTATCCTATTCTATCACTATTGAAGCTTCTCTTGCAATTAATATAAGTTCTCCTCTTTTCCTTTGCCCAGGTATTCCATCGAATAACCATCTTGAAAACCTTTCTTTATCATATTCACATGTTGCACTCTACATTCTTAAATATAGTTCACTACTCTTTCTTGTTTATATTTATCTGTGAGGCCATTCACATTTAAATACATTAAAAAAAGCATCATTGTATTAAAAAGTTATTATTCCCACCTTTTATATATAACACCATTTTTGTTAAATGTCTAGTTCCAGATTTTGTTTTACATGCATACAATGTTTGGCAAGTTGAACTTATTATACAGTTGTTTCTTGCCATATCTATTTGGGTCTATATCACATCTTATAAAACTTTTTGTTTTGTCGAAAGCCCTCAAAAAATACTGAACAGACCCCCAACACCCCCTAAAACCTATTTCCTTAATACTAACACACAAAACTATGTACACCTTCAAATATTGAAGTTTTATCCTTCTAATAGGAACAAAGACCCAAACTGGCAGCCACACTCACACATTTTAGTTAACCTAAAAGAAAGGTTATCCAGGCTAAGATGCATGATGCAGCTTGTACTTCTACTAAGTGTTGAGTGGTTTTGTCTTGTCTTTCTAACTTTCACAGATGGGAAAACCCCTGAATGTTTTCAGAGAACATTAACTACCTTGGGAAAGCCCCTGAATGCTTTCAGAGAACATTATCTCCTACCCAATTTCTCTTTGGCTTCCTTTCCCCAGCCAATCATTTTCCACCAGACTGTAACCAGTTTCTCTTTAGCAGATTGTCTCCATGGAGGCATGAGAATCAGGCAGCCAGTTTCTCTTTATCAGATTGTTTCCATTGAAACATGAAGACCAGTTACAGAATTGTTACTGAGCATACATGTATTTGCCAAAAAACACTCATGATATTCAATATTCTTATTCATTTACTTGCTCTCTCTTAAAACTTTTTACTAAATCAGTCTAAGGTCTTTAATCCAGTCATTCCCCCATGCAAGAATGAGAAAAAGCACATTCATTTTTCTTTTATCATGCTTTTAACCAGGCTTTTTTAAATTGCAGTGCCTACAATTCTTAAAACTGAACAAGAAAAAAAGAGATAAAAATGGAGAAAGAAAAAAAATCACCCATTTACAATCCTCAGTACACTAGCAAATAACTAAGAAATGTACTTTATAACATGTAAAGAAAACCACATGCCACAAAATTGTTACTATTTAATAAACAAATCTTAATTTACAGTTAACTTTCTTCCTCCTTTTCCACTCCCCAAAAGCACTTTTCCAAACATTAATGACATGAAGTAGGGCATATGTTTTAGAGTCTCCCACAACAACAAATTCTGAAAAAGTCCAATATTTCCAGATTTTTCTTATTCTGTCATATTTCACAAATATAATTATTGCATTGTAATCCCATATTAAGTTTTTGGCTTGATTGCTGTTCATCTCCAAAATCTTACCTCTGCTTCATTTCCAATGTAGTCTCAATTCTTCTAGTCAACTCTCATGCTCCCTTCCTTTTCTCCATTTTCCACTGAAAAATTTGAAAAGGTTTCACAAGTACAGTCCCACTGTGGTCTTTATTACCAGAAGATTAAGAAGCAGAATCTCCTGTTTCACTGCTTACTTTTTGTTGGACAAACTTTTGTATTTTTCTCCTTAGCATGTATTTCATCAAAAAATGATTTTGCGCCTCCAAGGAAGAATACCTTGAAGACAACTGGGTACAGCAGTTTGAATCTCATACTGCATCTCAACATTCCTTGAATAGTGGAATAAATTTGCTCCTCTTCTGTCTGATATACAATGAATAATCATTCTCCACAAACACTCTGCTGACTCCCACTTTTAGTACTTTGTCCTTCTCCCACACTTTTGTCAGAATCAACTCAGTCTGCTGGTAGGATTGTATCTTTACTATTAAAGGTCTGGGTTGCTTTCTTATAGCAAGGTTCAGAGCACACACATGATGTGCCCTTTCAACTAACAATTCTTGCTGTGTAAAACCAGTCCAGTTGTTTTTTTGTGCTTTCATAAAATGAATGAAGTCTGCTCCTTCCACTTCTCTGGTATAGTTG
The DNA here is from genome assembly GCF_019279795.1 of Protopterus annectens. Taxonomy (NCBI): domain Eukaryota; kingdom Metazoa; phylum Chordata; order Ceratodontiformes; family Protopteridae; genus Protopterus; species Protopterus annectens. The sequence continues at coordinate 361,508,095 of NC_056727.1, read as the reverse complement.
AAAATTTCAGGTTTTCCCTACATGCTCTCTCCTCTAATTCTATTATTTTTTTAAACATCTTTTCCTGAGCAGTCTCATATTCAGCCAGCCTTTTCTTCATTTAAACCTCTGATTTTGTAGCTTTATCATTGCACCTGAATGTCTGTTTAAAGCTTCTTCCATTTTCTCCAGCCTTATATTGTTTGTGTTGATATCCTACATCAGTGTTTTGTTTATTTTAACCAAGTCTGTATGCAGTTGTCTTATATCCTCCTGTTGGTTATTGGAAGTCATGTCTGAAGGTTGCATTGTTTTTTGTTGAACAGCTGCAGAACGTTCCCCAATTAGTGCTTCTTCCTTACTTTTTTGTAGCTGATTGTTTTCCAGGTCTTCTGTATTTCTTTATTCCTGGCATCCAGACAGTGCACTTTATAGCCAGTTACTGAAATTTACCCATAAACACAAGTCTACTGGCCTTCTCTGTTAAGTTTCTATTTTCACACTGGGAGAGCTAGAAATAAGCTATTACTCAATGTGCAGCCATCTTGAAAGTCCTGTGTCATAAAATGTTGTTGTTCTCCTTGGATTAGATTGCCAGTTCTTTCTAACTGCTTTAGGTTCATAGGTTCATAGGTAGGTACCAGGCTATTGGCTCTAAGGCCTATATAAGCCTAGCCAAATGGTACCCTGGCTTTGCCACCAAAAATTATTTTCCTGTGCCCCTGTCAAGCAGAGCCACAGAAGTGATCCCAGGGGTGAATTTCTTATCTCCCTTCCAATCATCAAGATTTTTCTTGAAGAGTGCTAATGAGGAGCTTTGTTTGATATAGATAGGTAGTTTGTTCTAGAGTATGGGAAGTCTCTGGGACAGGAATCTATCCCTCCAGCATATTCTGTTTATTGTGATGACAAGGTTTAGGTCCATAGAGCATGTAGCTTGGAGGGATTGGGATTTGTTTACATGGAGCATGTCCAACTACTCTGGGTTTGACATAGCTTTGTATGTTAGACAGAGATCACCTCTGAGTAGGCGATATGTGACACAGTAAAGCTGGAGTTTTTTGAGACGGTCTGTGTAGGGCATCTGTTTGAGTCCAGTAATACTCTTTGTGAGATATTTCTCTGGCCTTTCCAGTTGTTGTAGATGTCTTGTGAGGTACATACCAAAGGGGGTGTTGTACTCTATAATGGGTCTAATGAGTGATGAGTAGAGGGGAACAATGACCTCTTTTTTCCTGGATGAGAAACCTTTTGTGATGAGGTGTGCCACGTAAAAGGATTTCCTGACTACTGTGATGATGTGATTATCAAAGGAGAGACTACTGTCCACCTGTGTCCCAAGGTCTCTTATCACACTTTCAGTGTTAAGTAGGCTACCGCCTATGTGGTAGTTCATGGGTACAGAGTTTTTACCGAAAGGGATGACAATGCACTTTTTGGCATTGAGCTTGAGGCTATGGCTTTGACACCAGGCATCTGCCTCAGTGAGGACCTTTTGTAGGATGTCCACATCATTAGGAGTTTTGATTATGGCTCCTAGTTTGCAGTCATCTGTGAACTTTGTTAGCCAAAGACCTTCTGTGTTAGCCTGTACTTCAGAGAAGTAGATACCAAACAATAGAGGACCTAAGATTGAACCCTGTGGTACTCCACGTGTCACTAGTCTGAAGTTGGATTTAGATTCTGCTACTTTCACAGTGTGGGTTCTGTCAGTGAGCCAGTTGGCAACCCATCTTGTGACATAAGGATTTATACCTAGTTTAGTGAGTTTGTCTATAATTTCAGAGTGGGGGATGGTGTTGAAAGCCTTGGCAAGATCTAGATATGCTGTGTGTACCACCTTACCCTCATCTACAGCTTTGGTGACTGCTTCAAAGGCTTGATTGCTGTTCATCTCCAAAATCTTACCTCTGCTTCATTTCCAATGTAGTCTCAATTCTTCTAGTCAACTCTAATGCTCCCTTCCTTTTCTCCATTTTCCACTGAAAATTTTGAAAAAGTTTCACAAGTACAGTCCCACTGTGGTCTTTATTACCAGAAGATTAAGAAGCAGAATCTCCTGTTTCACTGCTTACTTTTTGTTGGACAAACTTTTGTATTTTTCTCCTTAGCATGTATTTCATCAAAAAATGATTTTGTGCCTCCAGGGAAGAATACCTTGAAGACAACTGGGTACAGCAGTTTGAATCTCATACTGCATCTCAACATTCCTTGAATAGTGGAATAAATTTGCTCCTTTCTGTCTGATATACAATGAATAATCATTCTCCACAAACACTCTGCTGACTCCCACTTTTAGTACCTTGTCCTTCTCCCACACTTTTGTCAGAATCAACTCAGTCTGCTGGTAGGATTGTATCTTTACTATTAAAGGTCTGGGTTGCTTTCTTATAGCAAGGTTTGGAGCACACACATGATGTGCCCTTTCAACTAACAATTCTTGCTGTGTAAAACCAGTCCAGTTGTTTTTTTTGTGCTTTCATAAAATGAATGAAGTCTGCTCCTTCCAATTCTCTGGTATAGTTGAAAATCTCAGGTTTTCCCTACATGCTCTCTCCTCTAATTCTATTATTTTTTTAAACATCTTTTCCTGAGCAGTCTCATATTCAGCCAGCCTTTTCTTCATTTAAACCTCTGATTTTGTAGCTTTATCATTGCACCTGAATGTCTGTTTAAAGCTTCTTCCATTTTCTCCAGCCTTATATTGTTTGTGTTGATATCCTACATCAGTATTTTGTTTATTTTAACCAGGTCTGTATGCAGTTGTCTTATATCCTCCTGTTGGTTATTGGAAGTCATGTCTGAAGGTTGCATTGTTTTTTGTTGAACAGCTGCAGAACGTTCCCCAATTAGTGCTTCTTCCTTACTTTTTTATAGCTGATTGTTTTCCAGGTCTTCTGTATTTCTTTATTCCTGGCATCCAGACAGTGCACTTTATAGCCAGTTACTGAAATTTACCCATAAACACAAGTCTACTGGCCTTCTCTGTTAAGTTTCTATTTTCACACTGGGAGAGCTAGAAATAAGCTATTACTCAATGTGCAGCCATCTTGAAAGTCCTGTGTCATAAAATGTTGTTGTTCTCCTTGGATTAGATTGCCAGTTCTTTCTAACTGCTTTAGGTTCATAGGTTCATAGGTAGGTACCAGGCTACTGGCTCTAAGGCCTATATAAGCCTAGCCAAATGGTACCCTGGCTTTTGCCACCCAAAAAAATTATTTTCCTGTGCCCCTGTCAAGCAGAGCCACAGAAGTGATCCCAGGGGTGAATTTCTTATCTCCCTTCCAATCATCAAGATTTTTCTTGAAGAGTGCTAATGAGGAGCTTTGTTTGATATAGATAGGTAGTTTGTTCTAGAGTATGGGAAGTCTCTGGGACAGGAATCTATCCCTCCAGCATATTCTGTTTATTGTGATGACAAGGTTTAGGTCCATAGAGCATGTAGCTTGGAGGGATTGGGATTTGTTTACATGGAGCATGTCCAACTGCTCTGGGTTTGACATAGCTTTGTATGTTAGGCAGAGATCACCTCTGAGTAGGCGATATGTGACACAGTAAAGCTGGAGTTTTTTGAGACGGTCTGTGTAGGGCATCTGTTTGAGTCCAGTAATATTCTTTGTGAGGTATTTCTCTGGCCTTTCCAGTTGTTGTAGATGTCTTGTGAGGTACATACCAAAGGGGGTGTTGTACTCTATAATGGGTCTAATGAGTGATGAGTAGAGGGGAACAATGACCTTTTTTTTCCTGGATGAGAAACCTTTTGTGATGAGGTGTGCCACGTAGAAGGATTTCCTGACTACTGTGATGATGTGATTATCAAAGGAGAGACTACTGTCCACCTGTGTCCCAAGGTCTCTTATCACACTTTCAGTGTTAAGTAGGCTACCACCTATGTGGTAGTTCATGGGTACAGAGTTTTTACCAAAAGGGATGACAATGCACTTTTTGGCATTGAGCTTGAGGCTATGGCTTTGACACCAGGCATCTGCCTCAGTGAGGACCTTTTGTAGGATGTCCACATCATTAGGAGTTTTGATTATGGCTCCTAGTTTGCAGTCATCTGTGAACTTTGTTAGCCAAAGACCTTCTGTGTTAGCCTGTACTTCAGAGAAGTAGATACCAAACAATAGAGGACCTAGGATTGAACCCTGTGGTACTCCACGTGTCACTAATCTGAAGTTGGATTTAGAGTCTGCTACTTTCACAGTGTGGGTTCTGTCAGTGAGCCAGTTGGCAACCCATCTTGTGACATAAGGATTTATACCTAGTTTAGTGAGTTTGTCTATAATTTCAGAGTGGGGGATGGTGTTGAAAGCCTTGGCAAGATCTAGATATGCTGTGTGTACCACCTTACCCTCATCTACAGCTTTGGTGACTGCTTCAAAGATGTCTATCAGGTTTAGGAGACATGATCTGCTTTTTACAAACCTGAACTGGGTAGGGTCCAGAGTTAGGAGATTACTAATGTCATTGTTTATAAGTTCCATGATGATACACTCCATAGCCTTGCAGACCAGGCTCATCAGGCTAATTTGGCGGTAGTGCCTGGGGTCCGTGGTGACTCTCACTTTGTGGAGTGGGATAACCATTGCTGTGTGCCATTCATTAGGCACAAAGCCTGAGGTGAGGCTATGATTCAACATGGTACTTAGGTGGGGTGC
>NC_056727.1:361495955-361498455 GCF_019279795.1 Protopterus annectens | reverse complement strand
AGCTGTATGTCTGTAATGACAGTTGCTGAGACCACAGCAAGAGCACTGTGCACAGTTTTGCAGGTCCTACTTATACAAGTAGATTGGCAGAATAAATACTGGGCAAACTGGGCAAAAATGCTGCAGAGAAATATTAGATGTATGAAGAGAGATTGAAAGAAACTATCACAACTCCAACCAGAAACTGAAAAAAATGTATATTTCTTACGTGCCTAGTAAACTCTGTGGCTGGCATCCAGTGCTCATAGGGTTGCTATGGGAGGAGGATGTGATTCAATGATCCCTCTTAGTTAATCGAATGCGCTACTTACTGAACACCTGTTCATCAAACTCCATTAAGTGAAATCTTATTCTGTTGAACTAGTGTTTCAGCGAAATTTTTTCCAGGAAAAAAACAGTGGGCCATCATCAGGGATTTGCCCTTTTCTCCACTGTAGTGCAATCTCGGAGTTGGTATATTTAGTTTAGGTGGGTGTGGTTGGTAGCCTCTCGCATTGGGGGGTATGGGGGTGCATCCCCCCACCAGGGCGGGTTTTAAATACTGCTGTTTTTGTTGTGGTCACTGAGTTGGTCATCTGTTTTTTCTCCTGGGAAAAACTTCACTGAAATGATTGTTCAACTGAGTAAGATTTCCCTTAACAGAGTTTGATGAAGAGGTGTTCGGTAAGTAGTGCATTTGACAAACTGATATACTGATTCAATACATCGGACTCTGTACCCATTCAGATAGATAGTGTTACTTTATAGTACGTTACACCCCAGAACAGCCTGCTGCAGCTCTCATATTGATGTAGCTTTGCTTCATTATAGTCTTATTTGTCTTACAATGCACATTATGTCTTTTTAATCTGACCTGACCTAAAGATTGTAATCTTACATGATTTATCTCCGTGTTTAACTACTAAAGAAGTGCTGTGGATCACTAACCTATCTCTGGGGACAGAGTCAACAATTTCCTTGACTAACTTTCACTTGGCTTTGCTCTAGTCTGTCTCAGGGCTGATCATTACCCCTCCTATACCGCAGACCTCAGACTTTCCATTGCTACCTCCTCATTAGATTCTTATCATTTCCACCGGATGTATCCATCTCATAGGTTCATAGGTTCATAGGTTCATACTAGGCTATCTGCCCGAGGGCATTTACAAGCCGTATGGGGAACTATACCCATTATTTTGCTGTGCCTCTGTTGAGCAGTGACACTGAGGTACCTTACCTCATCTTACCTGCTTTTTCCCTCTAAAGCTCTATCCTACTTTATGTCTCTGAGCTCTCTACATACTCCACCTACTCTCATCCTAATTATCCTCCTGGATCCATGCAATATGTAAATTACCTCTCTTAATACTATTACCTTACGCATTATTTATTTTCTACACAATAGATAGGTATATTTACCTAATTCACAACATTCCAAGCATATTCTGTTTTATCCACTGTATGTAAATGCTTTTATAATACTAGGTAACTTTACCTAATTTTTTATGAACAAGATAAATCCATCTGTACTTCTGACTGCTTTACTTTGCATCTGCTATGATTAAGTTATATGTTTTGATGTTGTTGTTGTGTCTTTCGGCTTTTCCCGGTTAGGGGTCGCCACAGCGAAACTCCTGTCCGCTAAATGATTGGCAGTAGAGTTTTATGTGCCGAGTTGCCGGCCCTGACGCACAACCTTCAACGAAGGTACGCCCATTCACACATGTCTCCACACAGAAGACGCTCTAGCTGCGAATCAAACAGGACGTCTTACTGTGAGGCGACAACACTACTGCAGCACGACCACTGCAGTCTGTTCTGATTTTGTACCTATAGGAGCTTTTTTCCCCGGGCCTCCACTGAAAATGGGCATCTGCCCAGTCAGACTATCCCGGTAAATAAATGTCAAATAAAAATAAATAAATAACATGTTTACATTAAGCTGATAAAATGTGTTTCTTGGTGCATTTTTTCTTAAATATATTTCAATGATAACATTTCCAGTAAAAGAAAACAACATAGTCAATACATCCAAAACAGATCCCCAAATATTGTGGCTGCAATAATTCAAAGACAATAGTTATGATAAAACAGTGAAATTACACATTATATATACAACAAATTAAAAGCAGATTATAACATTTCTGTTACTCTATTGTAATGTATTGCTCTTACACTGTGAGTGGGATTTGCAAAGGCTTACCACAAGAGAGAAATCTGTATATGGTGGTTTTCCCTACTGCAGTAAATCTTTCTAATTCTTAGACTGCACTACTACTGAGGTTTTCCCCTGCTGGGGGCCTAAGCAGAGAGGGAAGTCTCCATGGCAGAACTGCATGAAATGTGGCACTCTGGGGAGTGGCTAATTTTAATTAGTCATGTGCTCTACCCTGGAAATGTCAATGACTCCTAATTAGCATGGTAAAGTGATTCAGAGAATCACTTGACAGTGTAAATTTTCTCTGTTGGAGGAAAAAGTGACCACTGAAAAAATGCCAGTCATCCATTCACTGCTATAGGA
>NC_056727.1:361478455-361493455 GCF_019279795.1 Protopterus annectens | reverse complement strand
ACTTCCTATATACCACTTCCCTCAAAATCATGAACAAAAATTTCCATCTCACCATATTGAATGCCTTTTGATATTAAATAAAACCATCCCCACCTCTTTCTGCCTCATATTTCTACCCATTCCATAAAACACATTAACCTCCAGTGGTCAGTGGTGAACCTTTCTTTCATGATCCTTACCTGAGAATTTATCACTATTTCTGTTAAGACACCTCAAACCCTGGCTGCCACCACCTGTGCATGCGTCTTCACAGCCACGTCACACAATGACAGTGGCTCACAGTTTGCTGGATACTCCCATTCTCTTTTCTTTAGGTCACCATTTCTACTACTGATGCTTACCTCTGTCTGTCTCATCAGGACCTCTGCAGGGTCTAGTACATTGTGTATACCAATGTAATGGTGAGAGGCACACAGATACAGGAGCTAGTCAACAAACAACGGTGCAAGCGTCAAAGGAAGAGACAGTCACATCAGGTCTCACATGCAAGAAATTACACCCCTCACCTTAAGACTTAGTGCTTGCATGAAACATAAATATATACCTACACATTATATGCTGCAGAATATACTATAGAATTGTAAATCACTATCACATCTAGACACACTATTGACACTACGATACGAAGTAGTAGTCATGTTAGGTTCTACAGACACATCACATAGTTGATCAGTAATAGGGTAATCTTCAATTGGACTGACATCTGGAGTATCAGCTGGAACAGAGGCTCCCTCAGGATTCACCTGTGAGCAGTCAGGAATGTTCTCAGTTTGTACATTTGGTGACTTTTCCTGACTCACGTACTCAATAAATTGTACATTCTCAGTTAGCCTTCTATTATGGAATGACAAATCTCCAGCTTTATATAAGAATTTTCTCTTCCTGTAAAGTACAAACCATATTTAGTCCAAGCAATATAGAATCTTGACCTATTGGACATTCAAACAATAACTGGTCTAAATGTTTGTTTCTTGAATTCTGAAGCCAAACTTTATCCGTGTCTCAGCATTCTGGATTGTTTGCCATGCTGCAGGAACATTAAGAATCCATTCTGTCTGATATAAAGCTGACAGTGCTGTCAACTTTGCTCCATTCTCCACCTCATCAACAATTGAGAAGGTAAAAGCTTTCTGGGTTGAAGACATGTTTCTATACTCAAAATGTGAGTAATAACAGTCTTGATCTGTGCTAGCAACATGTTTTTCAAGAAACATTTTTATAGTTTGACCCACTCTCTCACCTTAAGCATATGACTAAGTTTATCTTGGTGATAACCTAGTGTGCTGCAACAACCGTTCCTGTGAAAAAAGTCTTGGCTCATATACTGTGGACCATTATCTGTGGCAAGCATATTCGAGATACCATATAATAATTTTGTTTTTCAACAATGTTATGGCAATTTAAAATGAAGTATCTCTGAGTTAAATAAAATCATAATAATAATAAAAACAGATATGTTACTAACCGTCTTTGAAGAAGGAACAGATCTGAAACAACGTTACTCCATCAATAATCTAGAATCCCATGAGGAATCATAATATCTTTGATGCTGTTTTTGTTATACATATTGCACACTTAATTGTTCTAGACTATACATTCAATTATCTTTTGATGTATCTGTCCAAGATAAGACATTATATATTATTTCTTTGCACTTGACAGTTCATAAATATATGTGCTTCATATATTTTCCCTAACATGTTTTTGAAGCTGAGGAGGAATACATGTTCTGTTTAGACTTGAACATCAGTTAGTATGTGACTCACGAGCTTTATCACTATAAGTATAATAAATCAGAAGTCTAACGCTCAGTAGCTTTTAATGAAACAAAACAAAGCTTTCAAGTAAAACACTTTGTCAGTGTGTAAAACTCAAAACAGCAAACAAGCCATATATACAATAAACAGCCAATCAGCTCATACATTTAATTAACCTCATTTAAAATGCCCTTATGTAAAACATTATTTAAAATACCCTTACATAAAATATTCATAAAACAATTAAACAGTTAAATATCTTTAAAGAATACCATGCTTATCTTTTAAAATGGAGCCTTGGAAAATGGTCATCACAAAAATAATCAATCCACTTTTACTCAATCAGTTTCGTTTTATTTGTAATATCACATCCACTGTTAGTCACATGGACAGCTTGTAAGTATTAAGCCCATTTTAAAAGATCTACTGAGTGTTGGACTTCTGCTTTATCTGTTTCTGGACATACTTTGTACTTTGAAGTCCTTTGGTTTATAAGGTGATTTTTTTTCTCTTTTCATAAGTATAATAAATCTGACATATTAATGGGAACTTCTTTTTGTCATCTGGCCATCCAGTCAAAATCAAATCTGGCAACAACTGTAACTCTAAATGATGGACAATATGCTAAAGAAACTCTGATTTTCAGCTGTATGTGTTTTATATTATACTAACATCTGATGATTTCACCCAAAGAAATCCTTGTTGTGCTTTACTACCTTGCAATACTACAGACTGATTGTAGTCATTTGGACCGACTTACACTTCACTGAATGACAAATGACTGAACAACTTTGACTGTAAGCCCATTGCAGCCCCAATGTGGGAGGCTTGCCCCCACACCCCTTAATTCAATATATTAACTCCACAATCGCACAAGTGGAGAAAACAGAAAAAGCATATACACACTGACTCACTGATGACTCACAAATGCATTTCATATAAACCTTTAATAGAGCAAGCATAGTTTAAAAATGCTTTAATCAGGGGCAAGATTTTCCTACACCCCTCACACCCCTTGCTGCATTTAATTAGTCCTCTTAGTTTCCCGTTTAGTTTAATTATTGAGCTCTTGTTATTGACAGAGTTGCTATTTCTTTTTTCCTTTTGCTATATACTTTGTTAAGGTTGGGATTTCAGCAGTGTGATTTGTTTTGTGTTTTTTTTTTTTTGGAGGGGGCATTGTAGGTATAGCAGCTTCTATGCATCCATTTATGTGGCTATATAGGGTTTCTGAGAAAAATTCCACATAGGTTGCTGTGAACTTGGAGTTCGGAGGTGTACTGAATTTTGACAAACTATAACTTAATAAGATGTAGTTTGCTTTAGGATAGTTTTTAACTGCTACAGGCTTTGCTGGGCTTTCCAGGTTGATTTTCATTTTAAAAGAGATAGCTTTGCGACATGACTTCACCAGTGAGGATGTGACATGGGGGGTGCAGCAGTCTCCCACATTGACGAGTACTAGGTCCAGTATGTTTGAACCTCTAAATGGAATGTGCACTATCTGGTGAAAAGTGTTTGTGTTACTAAAGCCCAGCGAATGTTGTTCCTGCAAATTGGAAAACAGTGTTTGTTTCCCAGTCTATCCCGGGCTAGTTGAAGTCTCCCATGAGTAGAGTATTTGGCTGGATGGTGAGCGCCTCCAGCAGGTCTAGCTATGAGTTATGGGATTCTTGGGGCATAGATAGTGACCTACAGCTTGCTAGGATATGGCAAGGGACTTAATATATGGCAAAATGCATATGGATGAACTCCAGGGCATAAAGTTGATTAATCAACCTAGAGGTAAATTTGTTAATATAGACTGAGACATCTCCACTTTAGTCCCTGTCTATGCTGCTGATGGTCTAAATGTGTGGAAGGCACTAAAGCCTTGCACTGCTGGAGTACTTTCTGCATCTTTAAATCATGTGTCGGTAATGGCACAGATACCTATATTCTCCTGAGTGTGGAGGACTTGTAGAGTGTGGAGTTTCTTGTTAAGGCTTATAGCATTAAGCAGTAACACCTTTAGGTTCTCTGGGTTTTATTTGTTAAGTTAGTAGTTTTGTCTGTTTGGCATTGCCTAAAAAGGCTTTAAAGGGGTTTATAATTTTAATCAATATCCAAAAGCCCAGAGGGGATAGGTGCAAACCATCCTTGGCAAAGCAATATGATCTATAACCATGTTTTCGTATACTGGCAAATATTGAATTCCCCTGCAATGACACCAGAAACTAAGCCATTTGTTAAAGTCAATCATTGTTCTTTGTACTGTGGCATCATCCTTAGTGAAGGAAGAATGCTGCTTAATGCAAGGCATATACCTGTTTGAGATACATATTTAGAGAGATCCATAATGTCTCTATGCATATAGTTTAGTGAGGTTCGTCTCAGATCATCTGCACTCAGATGGACTATGATAGAATCATAATGGTAGCTGTGGTGTATTGACTAGATTGCATGCTAAACCTGGTGAATCATGACTCAATATAAGCAACTAACTGTTATCTTCTTCTTTCCCATGAGGCATCTGTGTGTCATGCTATGGAGTCCCCTATGACAAGAGCCTGGGTAAAGTGTTTGCTTGTCTTATGAACTTTGTTCTTGGGGTCCACTGAGTGTGGGCATATGTGTACTGCAGTGGTGGCTGGTGACTTCAAATCAAAGGGGGGCTGCAGGAGACAGCTGAATGGGTAGGGCCAATGGGAAGGGGTGTTGTTAACTACAACAACTGGAACTTTAATTAAATACGGCTGCCCTAGGTGCCAACCCATCATTACAAATGTCTGATCCAGACAAAATAAAGTGTAGAAGAAAAAATATTTCAGTGCATTGGCTACATGACAGCTTACTTAATATCTAGATGGAAACAAAAAGGTTGTGAGGCATGAAAAAATAAATTACTTTTTAAATACATTACTGGAATGCCAGTCAAAATCAAGTATAAAAACAAAAGAAGCAGCATTCAACTCAAACCACTTCTCCTTAAACTGCAGTTCTAATTACAATTTATATTCAGCTTGATAAAAGTACCAAGTAGCATGCTGAAAGTAACAATCTCTGTGATACCCTCACTTGTAAAAATGTTTCTTATCCAAAAAAGACCTGCTGTCTGACAACTATCTACTTGTTTCATGGGGAAAACATGATCAAAGTAAAAAATGAACAGCAAACAAGAAACAAGCTCAAGATAAATTGCTTAAAGGATTACTGCACACACAGGTTATGGACCACACATGATAGCTTGGCATTCTGTTTAGTTCATGGGTAAAGCCTTCAAAAATGACTGCAAGTCTTCAAAAAAATGTAATGAGCTTCTGAAAATAGTAACAGTAGTATGACAAATACTTGTCATATGAATTTCAATACCTAAGGCTTATACATTATCTAGTTATGTAAATATTCTCTGCATGGCAACAACAAAAAGGCTTTCAGTGTTGGTAATTCTTTAACAGTATCCTTATTAAAGCTTACTTGCATCTTACAATCTCAGATAAGCTTACCTGATGGTCATTAAAGCATTGCAACTTAAACACAGAGCAACATGCACTGCAACAACATGCATTTTCTAAATAATAAGAAGCATAAATCAACAGTATAAAAATATGGCAAACAAACAGAACATTCTGCAAAATCAAGGACAGATGAAAAGCCACTGTCGTACTTGTGTCTGTCTTGGATGGGGGAAATACTCTGCACACTTACACTGCATAACTGCTCCTTGCCGTTCTTGGACGCATGCTGAGTCACTACATGGGAGAGTGGGGTGCAACAAGTATGTCATATTTGAAATGTCTCTGGCTGACTGTGATGGCTCTGACACATTTGTCATACCTCTCAACCTCAGAGCAAGAAATCTGGACAAAGCCATAAATAGAATTGAGACAAAGGCCCAAAAATAAGGACAATTTTTAAATATTGCTCTTATAAACTTAGAAAGATAATAGAATAGTAGTAGGTCTTGCATTAGTATGAATTTTCTGAAGGATATGAAATCTGAAACTCAAATGTCTGTCATTATTTTCTAACTTCAGTCTTTAATGATTTGCCACTAATTTGCCAGAAAAAACACACTTTTGTGAAAAAATGTATCAAAAATGTGATGCAAAAATATAAAATTGCCACACAATACAGCTGGAAACCTGTCAAGGGACACATTTTTAATATTAGAACTGTTAACTTGAGCAGCTGACAAAATAAAATAATCTACATGCATTTCTGAAATAAAAGTAATATATAATTCTGATAGAACTCTGATCATTACAGTTATTTATAACTGTAAACCCTCCACGTTTTCTTCCAAAATTGCCATTTTGCGGAGGGATTATTAGGGGGAGAGCAACATTCTGAGCCAAAATCGGGGACAGTTGAGAAGTTTGGATATTCCTAATTCGATAAAGTTATTTATTTGCACATACCTCTCCACCTCTTAATGCAGGAAATCTGGACAAGGCCAAATATATTGGGGGAACGTACAGACAGTACTACAAATTCCTCTTGTATGAACTTAGACAGTTGAAGTGTTCTTTGATACACCCGCCTGATTGTATTAAATAATATTCCTTGTATAATACAGTACAGTTGTTAGAGGGCATTTTAATTTAATGTTTTGAACATTTTTCCAGTAAGCAATGAAACAAAATGCATGCACCAATAATGACAAAACTGCCCAATTCAGAACATTTCCATCATAAAAGTCTACTCAAACTTCTACAATCCACCAGTATCAGTAAATATGCGCAATCTCTGAAGAAGTCAAAGTCATCTAAATAATTCCACATTAAAGAGATCTATAACTAATGAAGAGGTTGCTGCTAGCAAACAACTTTATATTTCATTGTTTCATCTACAAATAAAGTACCCATTGCCCTTGAGGAATAAATTGCCTATGTTAAATTAAAAAAAGAAGATAAGCTGGTAATATTGCAATAGGGGATGGATGGAAAACTGATAACAGGTGCATAATTACTAGGTATCTTCACCTAAAAGGACTGCAGCATCCACCCCCTTTACAACACAGTACAGTTTCAGCAATGCATCTCCATACTGTGGGAGTAGAATTAACAGTCTGCTGCATCAAAAGCAAGTACACTACCTGCTGTGCTATTAACAATGCAAGCAGCCTCAGCATAAGCAGCACTAAACATCTCTTCCCTGCAGCTCTCAGCTCCTTGTAAAATCTATTAGACACTCAGCTGTATCTCTCAACTTTACAGCACAAGAAATCTAGAAAAAGCCAAAATTTATTGGGGGGGGGGGGCAAAAGCCCAAAAACCAGGTACACATTTTAAACATTGCTTGTATATTCTTGGAAAATTGCTAGAATAAAATACTGTGCTATTACCATACATGTCTTGAACCCAGGACCTAGTGCAAAACAGCCAAAGCAACATACCACTATGCCAAATCAGGTGTTTTCTTAAAGAGAGGAAGACTGAAATTTAAATGGCTACTATTTAGTGAAGTCAGTTCTCACCATAGCTGTCAACCTCTTAGCACAAAACACCTGAACAAAGCCAATAATGGGGGAATACAGCCCCCAAAAATATTCACTGAATTCAGTTCTCACCATAGCTCTCAACCTTAGTACAAAAAACCTGGATGAAGCCAATAATGGGGGTATGTTGTTGTTGTTGTTGTTGTGTCTTTAGGCTTTTCCCGGTTAGGGATTGCTACAGCGGAACTCCAATCTGCTAATGATTGGCAGTAGATTTTTACGTGCCGAGTTGCCAGCCCTGACGCACAACCTTTAACGAGGGTACGCCCATTCACGCATGTCTCCACGCAGAAGACGCTTTAGCTGAGAATCGAACTGGACAGCAACGCCAATAATGGGGGTATACAGTCCCAAAAATAGGGACAAATTTCAAATATTCATCTTATAAACTTAGAAAATTGGTAGAATAAAAGGTTTTGTGTTACCATGTACCTTCTGAAGAATATGAAGTCTGAAATTCAAATGTCTGACATTTATTATTTATTTAACATTTGTTAACCAGGAAAGTCTGACTTGGAACAAAAGGCAATTTTCAGCAGAAGCCCAGGGAAAAACACTCCATGCACATGTCTTTGTAACATGGGAGGACACCAGAGCAAACCCATACAAACACAGGGAGAACATGCAGACTCCACACAGAAAGCACCCCAGGCAAGAACCTCTAGCTGTGAAGCAACAATACTACCACTACACCACTACACCATCAACAGCTATTTATTGAATTAAACATCCATTCCAGAAACCACAGATTTTATAAGGAACAGAAGAAAAATATGAGGCAAAAGTCTGCAGAGTGGTCACAGATGGTGGTGGGTAGGAAATTCAGGCTCTTCCTGACTCTAAGGTACAGGGTTCAAGCCTGAGGTATTCCCTATCCACCACCAGATATGAATTGGGCCATTTTATATACACACACCCGAGTCTCCGTACCTGCATTCCGCTCTTTTAGCTGCAGTAAATCCACCTGAATCTCAGCTTTCTGGAATGCACACCGGTTTCTCGGCTCGTTCCAAGACTGCTGACTATGCAGTCCAATCCCCTTCTTGGGAATCAGCAGTCTGCTTCCTTCTTCCTGAATCTGGACTGGAAAGGCAGCAGTCCGGATTCACTTTGTATGGAGGATTTGTAGGACTATATGACTGTACCATTGTGGTTCACAGCTCAGGGGGCTGCAGTCCTGCAGTCCGGTATCACGAGCCACCAATGGTGTACTGCTTGGTGTTACTTTTGATATGTGCTTTAGAGATTGCTGCGGACAGGTGTTGCCATTTGTATGCTGAGGTGGACTTTGAGGTTAGGGAGGATTGCTTTTTAGTGCCTTTGCTTTAGATAGTCTGTGGGTGTGGTGCTTATTATGTATAGTAGATGTAGTTTGTGTGTTCTTGACAGCTTTGTTTGCAAGTGTGATTTTTGCCTCTGATGAAATTGTGTATGTGCATCTCTTGCACACTGTATTATTTTCTTTAAGGATTAAAATGTTGGCTCTGAACATGAGACAATTGCTACATTATCTCAGGATGCCTATATCTTCCAAGCTGGCTATGGAGACATTTGGAAATTGCATGTCCATGTTGCCCAGAGCTGTATTAGTGTAAACTAGTATTAATTGTTAGGACTTCTGAAGAGTTTAGTACCATGTAGATGCCATGCAGACACAAGAGATAATAAGCAAATAACCATTTTATTTCCTATTATGAGACCAAGAAAAGAAACACAGTCATAAGACATCCCACAAGCAAGGAAATCTGTGTGCTGAATGTAGTGCACTGTACATTATGACTCACCATTAATACTCTGTTAAACACCTCAGCCAAATTCTTCATCACCTCTTATCCATTATACTTAAAAAAATGTACCGAAAACCCATCGACCACATGCCTTCCCTTTAACTATCTAATAGCATTGATAACCATTGCATTAGTATATTGATTCGAAGTTCATCTGCATTTTTCACTTAACCCTGCCCTTCCATACCATTCTTCGCCCTGACAACTCTTCCTCTCCCACATTTCCCTACACCTATATAGCTTATTTAAAATCCATAACCCCAAACTGCTGTATTCTTAAATACTCCTCTCACAGCCTCATGTTATTCATCTTTCAACCTTCACACTAATATCTTTCTCTACTATCTACTTCCCTGTTTAAGCACAATTTTGCCCCTTTGATTACATCTGGCTGCCTTTGTAATTATTCCATTAGTTTCTTTCACACATTTTCCAACCCTTCTCCAGTTTTGTTTCACCTCTAATTAACATTCCAGCATCTTCATGCCCTTCCTTCCCCTTTTGTTAAACACCCATGTTTGAGCTGCTATCCTACCCTCAATGTCACTGTAAGTCCATTTCACCTGGGATCTATGCTCTCATTTTAAACATTATCCAGAATTACTTCACTTGCCATTCTTTTTATCTATTGCACCCCCTCCTCACTTCCAGAGGTCCATCTCCATCTTTTCGCTTCCCATCTTCCTTTCTCATCTAAAACAGCATTCACATAATTTAAGAAATGCTGTTTAGCAGTTGCTACCCCCCCCATCACCTTAGTAATAATTCCGTATTTAACAAAACAAGCAGGTGCTTGCAATCTCTTGTATGGATGAAAGCAAATCTTACAAAAAACATAACATTTATATTTATTTATGTTTATGTTTGCATTTATATTCATATAACAACTCCCTATGTATTCAGCCTGCTGGTCTGCTTGCACACGTCCCTAAAAACATAAACTTCCTCCTGTCTCCCAAACTGGCCCTTCATGCATCCAACCACCCCAAATTTTCCATTGTATACTTGAACATTCTCTGGTCATCTCTGTGATATTCTACCACCCAATACAGCCTGTCCAGCTCTATTTCTATTAACATACTAAAATCTTTTTCCAGTAGGTTACTTGGGCCACCTACTTCTTCATCCTACTCAGCTGTCTAAAAACAAACAAACATACTTCATAAAATGATCACTTTGTCATGATTTATGCCTTAACATGACTGCATAGCAGCAATCATCTCCACTCGCTGACAATTCATTAACAGACATTTCCTTTCTTGATTCCTGCTTCACCTCTCAAAACAACAACTTATGCACTATTACCACCATCCTTTCTTCTTCCCCCATTACCTATGTCCACTCCTTTGCAACCCTCCCTCACCTTGTCCTCTCCTTTATAGCCCCCCCTTCATCAGGCCACCTACCTCCTGTACACACAGTCTCACTTTCTGCAACATAAGTACTACTAGTCCTGAACCCCCTAACTCACTTAATGGAGTACCAGAGGCTTTTTTAAGAATCTGTATTATATAGGGTTGTCAATATCTTTTTTCATTAAGTGTGACTGTTGATTTTATTTTCCTGTGGTGCTCTTTGTTGTTGGTTTTGAACTGTTAAAATGCACATGTACAGTCTAACTAATGTTTTCCTAAACCTGTCTTCTGTGCTTTGTAGTTGTGTTTTTTTACAAGCAGCCATCTTGGCATAAACACTTGAAGTTTATGTGGAAGAAACTTCACTAGATTTTGACATTTTTCTCTGTGCTCTTCTCTGGTTTCACTGAATATTATACCATGATCCCCCCAAAACGTGCACGCTGATTGGCCAGCGTGCCCGTTGTAAATCGAGTTATACTAATGGAAAAAGGTCCGGTTGCCCGGACTTTTTTCCATTAGTATAACTGCTTTTTAAACACTGTCTCGCTATGTTAAATGGGTTTAACATATGAGACAGCTTTAAAATAAGCAACGGAGATCTCCGCTGCTTATTTTAAAGCTGTCTCGCCATGTTAAACCCATTTAACATAGCAAGGCAGTGTTTAAAAAGCAATGGAGAAAGCAAGATCTCCGTTGCTTTTTAGTCTCGCTATGTTAAATGAGTTTAACATAGCGAGACAGTTTTAAAATAAGCAACGGAGATGTCCGTTGCTTATTTTAAAACTGTCTCGCTATGTTAAACTCATTTAACATAGCGAGACACTAAAAAAAAGCAACGGAGATCTTGCTTTCTCCGTTGCTTTGCTCACACTCTGATGTACTGCGCAGGCGCGCAGTACATCAGAACTGCCGCGGATGCCAGACATCTGCGGAAGGGCAGTAAACAGGCATTATACTATGCCATTATTTAAGAAAAGTAACAGTTTCTTTTCTTAAATAATGTCATGGTATAATAGCAATAACCCACTTCTGGGTGTGGGTTATTGCTATATTAACTGCCTCCTTTATTATCTCACATAAACTCCATAACAAAGGAATAAATGAATAAATAGCACTATATAGCTCTTTATTATTTCTTTATTCATTTAACATTTGTTTACCAGGATAGTCCAACTGGACAACTAGTGTCTGTTTTCAGCAGAGTCCTGGGGAGAAAAGCTCCACAAAGTTAGAGTAGCAAGTAATACATGATAAGAATAGGAGGTTACATAGTTTAGGTCATAACACAGCTTAGGATAACATGTTGTAGAAAGGTTAACAGTTAAAATGATACAAGGTCATAGTACAGATATGTGATCACAGCTTGTTTATAGAGTAAACATAAGTATAGTATATATACATTTGGTTTTGTAGTAAGCACATATTTAAAATATTTACAATATATACAATTAACAGAAGTGGAGCACAGTGTCAGGTACAGTATTCATCAGGGCACCAGGGAATAGCAGCTTACAGTAGGGTGAGGGATCAGGGCAGATCATTGCAGTTACATAGATGGTTGTCATAAAGGTATGATTTAAGCAGGTTTTTGGATGTGGATATGTGGTTTTATAACCTGAGGTCAGGCGGCAGGGTATTCCATGTTTTTGCAACCTCATGAGGGAATAGATATTCCCCAGAGCTCTTCTTACATGGAATAACTTCTGTCAGGGCTTTGTTACTGGATTGTAGTTCCCTATTAGAATTGTAGAAGTTTATAAGGCCAGTTAGGGCTGGAGTTTTATCAGGATCGTATAGTATTTGGTGTACTAGGTTGAGCTGGTGGTAACGTAGTAAGTTTGGAAATTCTAGCCAGTGTAGTTTATGCAGGGATTGCAGTGATGACACCATAATTTAGCATTGGTGGCGAACCTTGCTATTTTGTTGTAGCATGTGGAAGGTTTGCTCAGGTCGGTTTTATTTAGATTTGTTAACACTGGGGATGCATAGAGTAATGCTGATAAGAGATGAGTTCTGGCTATGGCAGTTCTGGACTCAGAGGTTAGGAACCTTTTGCTACAATAGAGGCATCTCAGCTTTTTGTGAACTCTGGAGACAGGGCTATATGTTTATTATATTTAAGTTGTTGGTCGATTGTAAGACCTAGTAGCTTGGACTCTGAGACTGGAGTGATGAGGGTCTTGCTGGCTGAGAGTATGGAGAAGGTGGGGTCGTTAATTGGGCAGAATAGCATTAGTTGTGTTTTTTGGGGGTTTAATATCAGTTGGAAATTGTATAGCCAGTTTTCTATCTCTGTGAAGGATTCTTGGGCTTTGCTTTGTAAAAGATGGATGTTGGGTGCAGGGCAGATTAGGGTTGTGTCATCCACGTATTGGACTATGTCAGTTTTTGTGGTTGCTAAGTGGAGTTGGTTCATAAAGATGTTAAAGAGAAGGGGGCCAAGGATCAAGTCTTGAGGTATGCCACATGTGATGGGGAGTGGAGGGGATAGGGAGTTGAGCCATTTGACAGACTGAGAAGGGTTGTTTAGGTAACTGCTGAACCATTGCAGGGTGAGATTGTCAAGGTTGAGTTCGGAGAGGTAGGATAAGAGTTTATTGTGAGAAACTGTATAGAAAGCTTTGGATAAGTCTAGAAAGGTGGAGGACACAAGTTTCCCTTGGTTCCTGTATGAGTTTGTGGTGTTGGTGAAGCTAATTAGGGCAGTGGTGGTGCTATGGGATGATCAGAATTCGTGCTGAGTTTTGGAGAGTAGGATATTGGAGAATAGATGGGTGAGGAAATGGTAATGGATGCACCTTTCTAGAATCTTTGATAGGGGTGACAGGATTGCAATGGGTCGGTAGTTAGAAAAGTCAGTGGAGGGGCCACCCTTGTGAAGGTGGATGATGTATGAGGTTTTCCACAAAGATGGAACAGTGTGTTCAGTAATGGATCTGTTTATAAGTAGCAAGATGGGGTAAGCAATGGCCCTGGATGCAAGTTGGAGGTATTCGGCAGGGAGATTGTCTGCAGAGAGGGTGGTTGGTTTGAGTTTTGTTAAGAGTTTTTGGATGGTTGAGATTGGTACTGGTTTGAGTGAAAAGGGGATAGTGTTTGACTGAGCTCTGGGGAGTTGTGGGAGGGTGGTGGCATTTATATCATTTATGAGTTTCTGTATGGAGGAGGCAAAATAATTGTTGATGTTGGAGGCTATGTCAAGCTTTGTGCCTTCTATATTTGGTGGTGGAGTGGTGGTTTTTCCGGGTTATGAGAATGTTGTTTACTGTAGCCCAGAATTTGTGAGTTGTTACTGTGCTTTTTTTGTAAGGAAATATAGTGATTTTGTTTGTCTATCTTAATCTGTTTTTTGTTTTTTTTTGCCTTATTTCGAAGTTCAGAAAAGGCTTGCCTAGTTGTGGGTGATTTGTGCTGTTGCCAGGTTTTCCACACTTTATCCCTATTTTTTAGTAAAGCTTTTGTGGTTTTCTGTAGCCAGGGGGCATGACTACTGCATATCCTAATTGTTTTGATTGGGGCTAGTTGGTTTAGGTTCCTTAGGAAAGTGGAGTTAAAGTATTCTACTGCCTTATCCTGAGGGAGGGTTTTGATGGGAGTCCAGTTACAGGATTTTAAGGTTTCTGTGAATTGATCTGAGGGGAGGTTTTTGTGGGAATGGGTTTGTAGCAGTGAGGGTGGGTTGGTAGATTTAAGTTTGTGTCGAAGGATAAAAGTTGAATTGTGGTCACTGAGAGAACTGGGCAGTATATCACACTGGTGGGCAGTGTTGGCTTAGTTAGTGAGGATCCAATCCAATATGGATTCCCTTTTGGTGGTTTTATCTATTCGCGTAGTTGACTGAATGAGTTGGGTGAAGTTATATAGATTAATGTGGTTGGTGGGTGTTGGAGAGTGAATAGAGTTCCAGTCAATGTTGACATCTCCTAGGACTATGGTTTTTTGGGGGAGGGAGTGGGAAGCCCAGTGGAGTATCGATTATAGGGTGTTTATGTTATCACCTGGTGGTATGTAGATGCCAAGTAAGTTTAGATGTTTGTGCTGGTTTAGGAGAAGTTTAGCAAATACAGTGTCAGCATTTTTGAAGTTTGGGGATTCTTTTTGCAGGAGCTGAAGCTTTAAGTTAGATATGTAAAGTAGGACAATACCTCAACTTCTTTTGTGTGCTCTATCTACCCTTAGAATGTTATAGCTGGGTGGGGTTATGGAGTTGTCCTTGATATGAGGCTTAAGCCATGTCTCTGTAATGAGCATTATGTTGGGGTTATATACAGAAATAGCTGCATGCAGCTCTTCTAGTTTGTTCATGATACTACAAATGTTCATGTTGAGTATTAGTATGTCTGTGGGTTTGTGTTTAAATGGGAGATGGGAGTTACATGTGTTATTGCAGAGAGTTGCTGGGCTGGGTTGGGGGGATATCACCTCCTAGTAGTAACTGGGCTGCTATATTGGTAATGGTTTTAAGGTAAAATGCTACTAGGCAGTGGAATCTGAAACTAGGTTGTTTTACTTATATTGTTCTATAATATTACATCCACCATAACCTTAGTAGTTCCATGCTGTGTCAGTCTTATTCATTAATATAAGCATATTACAAAATCTCTTTGATAGGTTACCTT